>NW_028261388.1:74944630-75169630 GCF_051295495.1 Thamnophis sirtalis
TTTGTTTTTTTAAGAAAAGGAAATTCATTTCTTAGATCATCGTTGAATTTGCATCCTCTTTTCTTACTCATGTTAATAATCTAAAAAAAATTAAAATTATATGATTTTATACTATATAAAATTCAATGAGGGTGAAACACACCAAATCTGGCAAAGCTGCCTTGCACCAACCTGCCCTGCCCATAGAATAGCAGCCACTTTGAGACACATAAACCTGGTCTGGACATATTGCATCACAAAGATTTGCAAAGATCACATTTGCAAAAAGGAACATTTCTTGTAGTAAATACATTTTATAAACAATTTAAAAATAAAAATCCCCCCAAAATAAAAATCCCCCCAAAATAATAAAAAGGTATTCTATAAATAAAATAAATCCTTAAAAACCATTGTTAAGTATTACACCAGCAATAATTTATACTGTCACCATTTCAAACTATTCCACACAGAATAAATTGAAGTAAAATCATTTTAAACCATGAGGTTCCACAACGGTCGCTAAGTGTGAAAATGGTCGCTAAGTGTGAAAAATGGTCATCAGTCACTTTTTTCAATGCCATTGTATCTTCCTGATTATTAAAGTGCAAATTCACTCAGTGTCAATCATGACTCCTGAGTCCATTTCAAAGTATTGTGCATAGAAATTTTAAAAATGGCTTGTTTCAATTTATTTTGGATAGAATCTTTTTTTAAATAGTCTAAGACAATTTAAAAAAAGAATCAACACAGAATACCACTATTTAAAAAAATCATATGCACAATAAATAACATATTATTTTAAAATACATTAAAAAAGAAAAGAAAAAACCCGGCTCACTTACCAGCAGGCAGGCAGAGTCAGCAGATCTTCGTAGCGATGGATGGAAGCACACAGGGAGCCTAGTATATACGCAACTGCAGTAACAATGACAATGATGAAGGATTGGATTGAGTTAAAGAATAAAAGAATTCTGATCTTAGAAGGTCATGACCTGCAGGCAGGCTGGCATAATTTCTTATGGAATGACAAACATAAAATGCACAAATACTTTCAAAATCATTTAATTGGAACTTTAGTGCAACAATGGCTTAAAATAAAAAAAACACTATGTGAAAACCCCAAATTGGCTATCACCAACAGAAAGAACGACACACCCAAATTTTACAGATTGGAACAAAATTCTAAGATACAGAGATCTAATTGATAGACAGGGAAATTTAAAAACAATTGAAGAATTGGCAGATCAGAATATGAAAGGTGATTGGCTAACCTACCTCCAAATTAAAACTAAATACAATAAAGACACTAAAATATATGGTATTGAAACAGAACCACACGAATTGGATAAAATTATTCAAAGTCTGGACAGAAAGATGATAGGGAAAATATACAAATTCCTCTTGAAGTATCAAATGGAAGAGGAAATTGGAAACTGTAAAAGAACCAATGATAAAATGGGCACAGAACTTTGGCTATAACATTTAACTAGACAAATGGGAAAAATTTTGGGGAATAAATTTAAGAATGACACTATCAATCCCATACAAGGAAAACCAGTACAAAATGCTTTATTATAGATGGCATCTGGCACCGTCAAGGTTGGCCAAAATTTCAACAAATACCTCGCTAAATTTCTGGAAATGTGATTCAATACATCATGGCACATATTATCATTTATGGTGGACTTGTGAAGAGGCAAAAAAATTCTGGAAAAGGATCAAAAATTGGTTGGAAGAAATAACAAAGGTTAAGTTAGATTGGAAACCTGAACTCTTTCTATTAGGAATTATACCGATGAAATACAAAAAAGAAATACAATATCTAATATTACGCATACTTACAGTAGCAAGGATCGCTTTCGCCCAGAAGTAGAAAAATAAACTAAACCTAAATGAAGAAGAAATAATAAGAAAAATTATGGACTGTGCCGAAATGGATATATTAACAAAAGAAATACAGGGAAAAGAAGAATCAGAATTTTATTGGATATGGGATAATTGGTATATAGTTGGATGGAACAAAGGAATCACAGACAGTGGTCACATTGTCCTCCAGTCATATTGGCTCAGAAACTCTGGCAGTGAAGCATGCAAGTCTTAAAGCTGTCAAGTTACAAGATCCTTGCACCCCTAACCCTTTAGGGGAAAAAAACACAGGGATCTTCAAACCTGACAGCTTTAAGACTGTGGACTTCAACTCCCAGAATTCCTCCTCCAGTCATATTGGCTCAGAAACTCTGGCAGTGAAGCATGCAAGTCTTAAAGCTGTCAAGTTACAAGATCCTTGCACCCCTAACCCTTTAGGGGAAAAAAACACAGGGATCTTCAAACCTGACAGCTTTAAGACTGTGGACTTCAACTCCCAGAATTCCTCCTCCAGTCATATTGGCTCAGAAACTCTGGCAGTGAAGCATGCAAGTCTTAAAGCTGTCAAGTTACAAGATCCTTGCACCCCCAACCCTTTAGGGGAAAAGAACACAGGGATCTTCAAACCTGACAGCTTAAGACTGTGGACTTCAACTCCCAGAATTCCTCCTCCAGTCATGTGGCAGCGACATCATCTGCTCCATCTTCGGGTTTTTTCACAGGGGCAGGGCTGCCGCTGAAGATGCTGACGAGCCTCCCCCCCACCAGAATAACTCCTGCCGCCTCCCCCTCCTCCTCCAAGAGGACCACCACATTTGCTGCCCAGCGCTGCAGGCGAGGTGAAGGCCGCCAAAGCTCCCGCAGGCGCCCCCGCCCATGGCAGCGGCGGCGGTGCCTGCCTCCCGCTCCGCTCGGAACACCTCACCTAAGCAGGGAGCTTTGGCGGCTTCACCTCAGCCGCAGCGTTGGGCGGCAAATCCAGCAGTGCTGTTGGGGAGGAGGAGGCAGCAGAAGATATTCCGTTCGAGCAGAAAGCCTCCCATCCCTTGCCCTGCTTTCTGCTCGAACGGAATATCTTCTGCTGCCTCCTCCTCCCCAACAGCACTGCTGGATTTGCCGCCCAACGCTGCGGCTGAGGTGAAGCCGCCAAAGCTCCCTGCTTAGGTGAGGTGTTCCGAGCGGAGCGGGAGGCAGGCACCGCCGCCGCTGCCATGGGCGGGGGCGCCGGTGCCTGCCTCCCGCTCCGCTCGGAACACCTCACCTAAGCAGGGAGCTTTGGCGGCTTCACCTCAGCCGCAGCGTTGGGCGGCAAATCCAGCAGTGCTGTTGGGGAGGAGGAGGCAGCAGAAGATATTCCGTTCGAGCAGAAAGCAGGGCAAGGGATGGGAGGAAAGGAAAGAGCCTGAAGCGCCCGAAGCGATGGGAAAACAGTTTTCCACCCCCTCCTCCGACCTCCTCTCTCCGCCCCGAGCACGCGGCGACCAGCAAGCAAGCAAGCCGGTGTTTTTCCACCCCCTCCTCCGACCTCCTCTCTCCGCCCCGAGCACGTGGCGACCAGCAAGCCAGTGTTTTCCACGGGGTGGAAAACACTGGCTTGCTGGTCGCCATGTGCTCGGGGCGGAGAGAGGAGGTCGGAGGAGGGGGTGGAAAAACACCGGCTTGCTTGCTTGCTGGTCGCCGCGTGCTCGGGGCGGAGAGAGGAGGTCGGAGGAGGGCCTCCTCCGACCTCCTCTCTCCGCCCCGAGCACGCGGCGACCAGCAAGCAAGCAAGCCGGTGTTTTCCACCCCCTCCTCCGACCTCCTCTCTCCGCCCCGAGCACGCGGCGACCAGCAAGCAAGCCGGTGTTTTCCACCCCCTCCTCCGACCTCCGACCTCCTCTCTCCGCCCCGAGCACGCGGCGACCAGCAAGCAAGCCGGTGTTTTCCACCCCCTCCTCCGACCTCCTCTCTCCGCCCCGAGCACGCGGCGACCAGCAAGCAAGCCGGTGTTTTCCACCCCCTCCTCCGACCTCCGACCTCCTCTCTCCGCCCCGAGCACGCGGCGACCAGCAAGCAAGCCGGTGTTTTCCACCCCCTCCTCCGACCTCCTCTCTCCGCCCCGAGCACGCGGCGACCAGCAAGCAAGCAAGCCGGTGTTTTCCACCCCCTCCTCCGACCTCCTCTCTCCGCCCCGAGCACGCGGCGACCAGCAAGCAAGCCGGTGTTTTCCACCCCCTCCTCCGACCTCCGACCTCCTCTCTCCGCCCCGAGCACGCGGCGACCAGCAAGCAAGCAAGCCGGTGTTTTCCACCCCCTCCTCCGACCTCCGACCTCCTCTCTCCGCCCCGAGCACGCGGCGACCAGCAAGCAAGCCGGTGTTTTCCACCCCCTCCTCCGACCTCCTCTCTCCGCCCCAAGCACGTGGCGACCAGCAAGCAAGCAAGCCGGTGTTTTCCACCCCCTCCTCCGACCTCCTCTCTCCGCCCCGAGCACGCGGCGACCAGCAAGCAAGCAAGCCGGTGTTTTCCACCCCCTCCTCCGACCTCCTCTCTCCGCCCCAAGCACGTGGCGACCAGCAAGCAAGCAAGCCGGTGTTTTCCACCCCCTCCTCCGACCTCCTCTCTCCGCCCCGAGCACGCGGCGACCAGCAAGCAAGCAAGCCGGTGTTTTCCACCCCCTCCTCCGACCTCCTCTCTCCGCCCCGAGCACGTGGCGACCAGCAAGCCAGTGTTTTCCACCCCCTCCTCCGACCTCCTCTCTCCGCCCCGAGCACGCGGCGACCAGCAAGCAAGCAAGCCGGTGTTTTCCACCCCCTCCTCCGACCTCCTCTCTCCGCCCCAAGCACGCGGCGACCAGCAAGCAAGCCGGTGTTTTCCACCCCCTCCTCCTCTCTCCTTAAATAAAATTAAATTATAATAAAATTACAATAAAATTATCAGAATAAAATAAAATAATACGTTATTTATTTACTCACCAGTGAGTAAGCGCAGCAGCTGCAACCCCCAACAAGAAAGATGAAATGGAAACTCGCGCATGCGCCCTCAGCTAAGGAGTCCAGCCAATCAGTGAGCTGGTTGGGATGGAAAATTTTCAGCACGTGGCGTGCTGAAAATTTTCCATCCCAGCCAGCTCACTGATTGGCTGGAGTCCAGCCAATCAAATATTGAGCGGCAGGCTGGGCTGGCTTAAATTTGTAGGTAGCATAACGAAACGATGAGCCAGCCCAGCAGCTGATGGGCGGGAGCTGCGCGCGCCAAAAAAAGCGTGCCTTTTTAAAAAGCGGGCGGGACGCGGGAATATGCAACAAAAGGCGGGGGTGTCCCGCCAAAAGCGGGACGTCTGGTCACCTTAACTTATATACCACTTTATAGGGCTTTCAGTCCTCTCTAAGCGGTTTATAGAGTCAGCATATTGCCCCCAACAATCCGGGTCCTCATTTCACCCACCTCGGAAGGATGGAAGGCTGAGTCAACCTTGAGCCGGTGAGATTTGAACTGCCAGCATTCTACTCCTTACTCTTCCCCCTCCCAATTCCCCACTAATGAAACAGCATAGTAAAGAAAGAGAGAGAGTGTGTGTGGCAGACCAGAGATCCTAAAAGGAATATTGCTGCAGGCCTGACAGACTGCTGATTCCACCAAAACTGTGATCATTTTATATGAAGTTCTTAATGGGATGTGAGATTCATTTCCCAAACAGGCCTTACCTCCATGTCTTTTAATGTTCCTATAATATTTGTCATATCTAACAGAATAACAGAGTTGGGAGGGACTTTGGAGGTCTTCTAGTCCAACCCTTGGCTCAAGCAGGAGGCCCTATATCATTTGAGACAAATCTGTTCTTAAAAACTTCCAGTTTTGGAGAACCCACAACTTCTGGAGGCATGTTGTTCTACTGGTTAATTGTTCTCACTGTCGGAAATTTCCCCTTAGTTTTAGGTTGCTTCTCTCTTTGATTAGTTTCCATCCATTGCTTCTTGTCCTGCCTTCAAGTGCTTTGGCGAATAGGTTGACCCCCCTCTTCTTTTCAACAGCCCCTTAGATATTGGAGTAATGCTATCATGTCACCTTTAGTCTTTCTTTTCATACCCAATTCCTGCAACCATTCTTCATATGTTTTAGCATCCAGCCCTCTAATATCTTTGTTGCTTTTCTCTGCACTTTTTCTAGATCCTCAACATCTTTTTCATATCATGGCAACCAAAACTGGATGTAAAATTGGATCTGTTGGATATTGGAGCATTGTATTTGAACATGTGGGCAGTCCTAAGAGCCATCCAACTTGAGCAATGTTCATGAAGCAAGTTTTATAACTACCTCCAAAAGGAATTTCATTTGCAGGAAATGCAAATGCAATAATTTCCTGAAAGTGGGAAAAGAATAAAAAAACATGTTTTCTGTCTATGTATGTCTGAGAAGAAAGTCAGGAGGAAAGGATCTGAGACAGTGGTGGGTTTCAAAAATTTTTTGAAACTACTCTGTGGGTGTGGCCTCCTTTGTGGGAGTGGCTTGCCGGCTATGTGACCTGGTGGGAGTGGCTTGCCAGCCATGTGTTCTCTCTCTCTCTCTCTCTCTCTCTCTCTCTCTCTCTCTCTCCTTCCTTCCTTTTGTCTTTCTGTCCCTTTCTCCTTTTTTCTTTCATCACTCTCTCACTTTTTCTTTCTTTTTTCTTTTTTTCTTTACTTCTTTCTTCCTTCCTTTCTCTTTCTCTTTCTCTCTCTGTGTGAGTCTGTGTGTGTCTGTGTGTGTCTGTGTATGTTTGTGTCTGTGAGTGGTGGGTTTCAAAATTTTTTGGAACATCTTCTGTAGGTGTGGCCTGCTTTCTGGTGGAACCTCTTCTAACCGATTTGGTAGATTTGACGAACCGGTTCTACCAAACTGGTGCGAACTGGTAGGAACCCACCCCTGATCTGAGACTAGTAATCTCATGAAACAAATTGCAGGCAGAGTAATATTCAAAGAGTATAGAGTAAATCCTTATATTTTGCTCTCTTTCCCAGTGTTTTCAGACTGGGACTTCCAACAATATTTGCATCAAAATAACAATTTAATTTTTAAAAGCAAAATGGTATTATTTATTTATAGTTATTGCTTCCGGCCTACAAGGGCCTTATTATTACTGCCTTTAATCAAAATAGTAGGAGAAAGGGGGGGGGAGTGATTCTGATCTCTTACAAGAACTACTGAAATGAATATTCCTTTTCCATCTTTTTATCTTTCGCCAGTAAGATGGAATGACTGTTCCTATGAGGAAGACCCTGCATTACTTAGCCTGTCTGTAAGCTATAGACTAGTTTGGGGAAAGGAAGCAAGTAGACTTCTGGATGGGTCAATTTTTAAAAAAAGATTATTTTGTACTCAATGGACTGAAGTGGAAAGGAAGATTCTACTTTGCAAGATTCCCTAAATTGTCTTCTCATCTTTGGGTTCAGAGCTATACTTTGTCTGGGTAAACATTCACCGCACACAGCCCATGGGAACCATCACTGACACTCAAGCAACTTACTGAGTGCCAGTGGTGGTGTTTCTCTTTCTTGTTCCCCTCTTATTACAACATTGTCACTAAGTTCAAGGCGCAGCATTTTATCAAACAGTTGAAGGGCCGGCATTCCCTTATATGGAATAAATTAATGCACACGGGAAGAAAGGACAGTAAAAGGATGAGGGCTGTCCTTGCATTATCCAGTCTTCCTACCTATATTGCTCCATTCTTCTTCATTCTTTAATATCACACAATCTGTTCTGAAGTAGGTCCTTCCATTTCCTCACCCCAAGGAAATGACTTCTATTTCTTTCTTTCCTTTTCAGGATGCTTGTTATTCCATTGTTGGAAGAAATGTCCTTCTTGGTTCAGCTCCAAGTGGGGAAAAAGACACTGGAGACATGGAGGCTGCTTGGAAAGATGGTTTTAATGGTGGACAGGACCACATGGCTTGAGCCCTGAACAGAAAAGGTGATCACATACTTCAATGTTGGTGGAGAAGAAGAGAAGGGAAGGCAAGGGAGGACGAGAAGCTGAGTCCCTGGTTTTATGCCCTCTCTGGCCTTTGATCTTGAGCTTGTATTCTGATTGGTTGTCAGACTCCCGTGGGCCCATACAGGGGCAACTCTCTAGGCTGCGTTTTGAATCCAGGTTTGGTTGAGTTCTCAGATGCCATGTGGCGAGTTGGGCAAAGGGCCAATATTATCATGCCTTAATCCCATCACTCGAGCTGAAGTGGAGAACTCTTTATTATGTAAATTGGAATTGGAATTGGAATTGGAAAGTTTATTTATAGGCCGCCCTTTTCCCTGGGGGGACTCAGGGCGGCTTACAATTCATGGGGAAGGGAATACAAACAATAACACATAAGAACAATACATAATTAAAATAGAACACAACATTCATCATTCGGGTGGGGACGGATTACAATCTTAACCCCAGGCCTGACGGGATAGCCAGATTTTAAGGGCTGTGCGGAAGGTCTGGAGGGTGGTGAGGGTACGGATCTCCACGGGGAGATCGTTCCAAAGGGTCGGAGCTACTACCGAGAAGGCTCTCCTCCGTGTAGTTGCCAGTCGACATTGACTGGCAGATGGAATTCGGAGGAGGCCTAATCTATGTGATCTAATTGGTCGCGAGGAGGTAATTGGCAGGAGGCGGTCTCTCAAGTAAATTGGGCTAGTTCAGGCTTTAATGGCTCATTGACAAAGTGGGGATGGGCAGGAATCTGTAGGCAGCTATTCTGTCTTTTAAAACATGTTTCTTTCTTTTCACATCCAGAGAAATATTCCGCCTTTTCAATATTTCCTAGGATATTTCATTTTTTCTGGGAGACGGCTGGGTGATAACTTCCTACACCAGCTTGATAGTAGAAGTGGAGAAGGTGCTCATGATCCCTTATCTCAACTTTTTACCATCTAAAACTTCTTAGATGAGAAGTGAAACATCTTCAAACAAAAACAAAGAAAGCCCATTTGCCTTTTGAAAAAGCCCCTTTGAGGCAACTTTGAGGAGATGTTTCAATTATTTCTTTGAATGAACTCTATATAACATGAGGTCCATGCATGTATTAAAGGTGCAAAGATTTTATGCAAAGATTAATTCTAAATCAAAATCTTTGTTTCCTCCTCCTAATCATGTTAACTGGCTAGCTCTAATTTTATTAGTTATATAGGACGTCTGTCCTATAGGTGGCCAGATCAGTACCTAGATAAGGATGCCCAAGCAATTCCCTTCCCTTTGATTGCTGTTCTTGAGAATGTTTATACGTGGAACCTCATCAGTAACCTTCAGTCTTCTGATCTGTCCCATCACTCCCCACTGTTTATATATTAATGTACATTTATATGTATTTGTCAGGAAAATATTAATGTCTGGGTTTACGAGTACCACTATCTTTCTAATCATTGCTTTTTATTATTCTTGTTTCATGCGGCTTCCCTGCCAGGCATGAGCCACAATGAGACCATGGTGGGCGGGGGGGGGGGGAGAGAGAAGGAGAGCAAATACAGTATTATATCATCATCATCTGGGGAGCACAATTGTTTCTGCTGTGTTAATTTACACTAAAATCTATGACCCAGAGAGCCTGATTGATTGCCCAGGGCAAAAAACCAGCCCCTGGCCTAGTTTATTTTGTGAACTGTAGCCTCCGATATTGCTGCAAGCCACAATGATATCGATTTGATATACACTAGATGGCTTTTTATGCTCTCTGGGAAATTTATTGTGCAGAGTCAGGCCTCAGACAGATGGGGAGAAGCAGCTCTTTAAATTGAAGAGGGTTATCATAGTTTGACTCCTGGGTCACTCAGGCTACCCAGTGGCCTGAACATGGCTGGGAGAGGGGAACCCTGGGGACCAACACTCATCAGTTTTGAATGCCAGATGTCTTCAGAGGGGTAAGAGTTATTGCTAATAGGAGCTTGCCTGGGCCTATGACATTTGGATGCCCTATCAGTTAAACATCATAGCCCTTCCTTTTGTGTCACCGGCCTTTAAATTATGGTTGAGCATACCACCTTTGCTCTCAACGTTTAGCTTTAGACGATAGTGTGATTATAAAAGGAAGTTGCCTTCGAGGTGGACTGCCGCGGGTACAGCTATTATCAGAGGAAAGAGCTACAGCTGTCCATTCAGTACTTCAAATATAAATTGGCGGCGTTGTCATTTGGCCTTCAATTGCCTGAACACTGATACCCCCATGTTTCTATACGGAAGAAATTTGGTGGCCTTTGGCCACTGACAAAAGGAAAGGTTTGGATGCAGTTCTGGATCTGACCGTGTCAGCTGTTTTCTTATCAGGAGAAAAAGCATTTGCGGGAAAGGGGCTCAATGAAAACTCCATTCCTCACAAAAACCTGCATGAGTAAAAAAAGAAACCTTTCCATTTGTAGACCTGGTCAGGTTTTAGGTTTACTCTTGGGTAAATCTCTCAGGGCTGAGGGTTCATCTGATGCTGTTGGAGCCCTAACTGTACGATGATGAGAAGTAGTAGTTCTATGGTATATATATATATATACCATATATATATATATATATATAGAGAGAGAGAGAGAGAGAGAGCAGGCCGAAACCCCTATGAAGCGGTATATAAGTCTAATTAATAATAATAATAATGAAGGCAGAAGACAACTGGCCCATTGTTAGTGATGCAGTTTATGTACGCTCAAGGAACTAACCACTTTGATCTGCAGAAATCTCCAAAATTACGACTATTTATGGCCTTTCAAATGGATGTGATTTTAGAATTTATTAGACATTATCATTTATAGCCGCCTTCTTTTCTTGCTATAGAAAAAGAAAGCTTTAAAAAGAGGATAAAGTTTACACATCAGTTATTCTTGTTAGGTATAACTACTGATTGTACTGTTATAGAGATTAATTTGATTCTGAACTTAACAACGACAGCAAGACTGTTGGTGGCGCAGTACTGGAAGAAGGAAGAATTACCTACTATTCAAGAATGGACGTTAAAAGTAACAAACTTAGCAGAGATGGCTAAAATATCAGCTTATCTCAAGGATCAGTCAGACGAGAAATATAAGCTGGAATGGAGAAGATGGATTGATTATATTCAAAATAAATATGGGACTAAGAAACTCCAGATAGCTTATGATTGAATGAGCAAGGAATGATATAATTTGTTTAGAGATAGTTTAAGAAAAGGGGAGTTAAAGTACAAGTGAGGGATGATGCTAAAGTCTGTTAGTTTATTTTAGAATATGATTGCTAAAGACATACCCTGTATTTGTTCTGGGAGGTGGGGGGGGAGAGGTTGGGGGGGAGGTGGGTCCGGGTGGGGGAGGGGAGGTATATATTTGTAAAACCTTTTTAAAACTTTTAATAAAAAAAGAAAAAGAAAGCAGTTTGGATCTTTTGCAGGGTTCCACCACAAAACCGCGTTCGACTAAACCGCGCTCGACTAAACCGCGTAGCTGACATCATCAACAGGGGGACAACAGCGCGGAGACAGAAGCACGCTGTAAACGCTAAACCTAAAATTAACCCTTAAACCTAAACCTAACCCCCCTAAACCTAATCCTAATCCTAACCCTTAACCTAACCCTAAACCTAACCCTATCCCTTAACCTAACCCTAAACCTAACCCTAAACCTAATCCTAAACCTAACCCTTACCTTAAGTTGAATCGGCTTGCTTTCAAAGCGCTATTTAAAGCGCCCTTCTTTCTCAGTGCTGGCTGTTGTCACCCTGTTGATGATGTCAGCAACGCGGTTTAATCGGGCGCGGCTTAGTCGAGCGCGGTTTTGACGGGTCACGCTTTTGCACTAGGAAATGATGGATCCAACATTTCTAAAAATAATAAACATGCTGCCAGTGATAAAACTGAGTTGCACCCAGGCAATTCTCAATATGATATATAAATGCTTCTTTTGACTGAGGTCGAATACAACAACAATGTTCATTTTCAGACAAATTTATCGGATGCTATGAAGTAAGTAGTCATGAAATCAATGCGCGTATATTTATTCGTTTCATTTATCTATACCGTTTTCACACTACCCTTCTCGGAAATGATTCATTAAGTAGTTTAAACTTCAACGTTATGTATGTTTCTAAACAACAATAAAACAATGATATTCTTAAAGTGACATTAAAAAAAAGGTTGATTAGTATAAAGTTTAGATGATTTAGGAAAACTTTCACTGTGCTCAGAAAGGAAAGCGGTGTGGGTTTCCTCTAAAGGTTTTCTTCTGGCAAGGCCTTCTCCTCTTGAAAAAATGTCTGAATAGTTAATCTGAATCTAATAGCTGAACGCTGGTTTGGAAAAGAAAAGTGAAGTGTGGATCCTTCCTTACTGATATTTTAAATATTAGAAGCCACCATTTAAGTTATAAGTTAATTAGTTAACTCTCTGAGAATCCTTTATTTTCTTCTCTTCAAATTCTTTAATTGGGGGGTCCTTGGTGCTCTCTGAGCTTATTTGATTTCTTGCAGACATTTAGCAATAGCAATAGCAGCTAGACTTATATACCGCTTCAAAGGGCTTTCAGCCCTCTCTAAGCGGTTTACAGAGTCAGCATATCGCCCCCATAGTCTGGGTCCTCATTTCACCCACCTCGGAAGGATGGAAGGCTGAGTCAACCTTGAGCCAGTGAGATTAGAACCGCTGAACTGCAGATAACAGTCAGCTGAAGTGGCCTGCAGAACTGCACCCTAACCACTGCGCCACCTCGGCTCAATACTTCATTACTCAAACTAGGTAAACATAATCAGTGCTGCTGATGTTGATGTAACCAAGTTTGGGTAAGGAAACATCTAGAACAGGGGTCTCCAACCTTGGTGTCTTTAAGCATGGTGGACTTCGAGTCCCAGAATTCCACAGCCAGCTTTGCTGATCTACAAGTAAAGAACAAGCTCAGAGAGCACCATGGACCCCCTCATTTCAACCCTGAGCTACAAATAACCTCCTTTATTAGTTCTTACACCCCACATTAATGAGCAGCAAGGAACCTTCACGCCATGATTGTTTCTATGGATCTTGAATGAAGTATGCAGAAACTCCAGGAGGAATTTGAACACAAAACATTCTTCAGATCCTTCGCCTATATTTGCAGAAAAATTCACGCTGAGTTTTCCCCCCACCAAATGGTAAAATGAATTACCTATTGTGCACCTATTTGGCAATGGCATATACACTTTTGGTCCACCAAAAGTGTGTGTGTGTGTGTGTGTCAGTGGTGGGATTCAAAAATTGTTCGAACCTACTCTGTGGGTGTGGCCTCCTTTGTGGGAGTGGCTTGCTGCCCATGTGACCGGATGGGAGTGGCTTGCCACCCATGTGACCGGATATGAAGATGCTGACGACACTTGTCAGAACCACCTTAAATTACCTCACACACAGCACTGGCATGCATAAGAATATGATGCAAACTTGTTTTTTAAAAGGCATCTTTGGTTTACGTTAAAACAACTTCAACACATGCAATGTTCTGATTGCACCACAAATGCAGTAGTCATCCTTACCTTTCACAGAGGCACTGAGCTTTATAAATATGAGCATGATAGTGTAGAATAATCATATCCAAGGACCAGTGGTGGGTTTCAAAGAATTTTGGAGCCTCTTCTGTAGGTGTGGCCTGCTTTCCGGGTCCACTGGTGGAACCTCTTCTAACCAGTTCGGTAGATTTGATGAACCGGTTCTACCGAATAGGTGCGAACTGGTAGGAACCCACCTCTGGTGTGTGTGTGTGTGTGTGTGTGTGTGTGTGTGTGTGTGTGTGTAAATACATTTAACAATAAACAAAGAATAAAATAAATGTATGTGTGTGCTTCTGAATCAATGGTTGATTCCTGTCAACTAACTGGATATATCACTGGAACTTTCTTTTTAGAAGAGGCTTGATATTCCTAGGGCAGAGGGAGAGAGAGAGAGGGAGGGAAGGAGAGGGAGAGGGAAAGGGAGAGAGGGAGGAAGAGAGAGAGAGGAGAGAGAGACAGAGACAGAGAGAGAGACAGAGAGAGAGAGGCTTACACAGCCAATTTTGTGCCTGAGGCAGTATTAGAACTAACCATCTTCTGGTTTGGGTTTGGTATTTTAACCAATACATCAAAATGGTTCTTTTTCACCAGGAATGCCTACATGGAAAATCCTGTTAGTGCTCTTTGGAGAACAAAACATTTAATTTGCAAGAGAATGTGTGCCCGGTCATTTTTCATGTGCAAACATATTATCCTTGTTGCATTGTGGCAAATGTATTTACTCCTACACGTGATTAATTATATGCAGTAAGCTTTCCCTTCACTTCAGGGTGCAGAAAACAATCAAACACCCATTCACTTCTTTCTTTCTTTCCTTCTGACTAATGTTGCTGACTTTTGATATCCTGCATATGGTAGCCACGAGCCCAAAGTCCTGGGCATTTATTTTTCAACTTCTTCAATAATTTCAATTAAAATTTTCATTTAAAAGGATAATTTTCTTCCAAATGGAAGGTTTCTTTAAAAAAAATAAAAAAGCTTCAGGGACAATTTATTTCTCAAGCCCAGGACCCAGATTTATCATAATTAATATAGTGTAAGAAGCTCCGTTTGCCAATAGTGCAGTCAAATGAAATGAGCCCACAAATACAATTTAAATATAAATACTATATAAATATAGTACACATTAGAAACTGGGGGGACAGGAAAGAAAGTCCTGCTCAGACATTTAGTTTAAAATATTTGAAAACTCTTTGCTCTTTGATTTAGCAAGGAAACCTAACAATTTGGAGCACTTGGGGGAATCTGTGATGCAATTTTTAATCTTTAAGTCTTATTTGAAACCAATGGGATTATCAGAATCTTCCTTCTGATTGGTAACTAAAAATTGATTTGCATTGTGCATTGAAGCTCTAAATGGACATGAGAAGTATAAGCTGAAAGTTAAGGTCTTTAAAGTGGACTCTAGAAATGGACTGAAAGGATGACTGAAATATTGTTTCATTTTAGGGACTCATCATTCTTGAACTATCTTTAATGGCTTAGGGTTCAATCATGTTCAAAACCTGTAGGGCCGGATCAGAAATCTGAAAATATAAAAAATGGGGAAAGATGTGCATCTATATAAGGGAAATTATATAGTTCAAAGGTGGAACAGAGGAAACATTATGCAGGAAATTTACAGTGAGTTTTAGATAGAGGTGGGTTCCTATCAGTTCGCACCTTTTCGGTAGAACCAGTTCGTCAAATCTACCGAACCAGTTAGAAGAGGTTCCACCAGTGGACCCGGAAAGCAGGCCACACCTACAGAAGAGTTTCCCAAAAATTTTGAAACCCACCACTGGTTTTAGTCTACTTGGTATTTGTCTATTTTTCCTATCCTAGGATAGATCTGAGGCATGGACAATTTCTTCTTTCCATGCTTAGTTTTCTTCCATTTGGGGGGAATTAATCCATGTTTTCTTTCAAGGAAAGAAAATGTCATCCTGTAAATTTTGACTTAAAAGTAATTATTCACCCCACGTATCCCTATTTTTTAAAACCCTTCTGAATTTGGAAGGGAATATCTAAGTTTAGTTACATATTTTCAGACTGTTGAATAATCAAGCCCCCTCAAATTCTTCTGAAATCTTTACGAAGAGAAGGTGAATTTGTCTCTTTATAAAACCACATTAAGGAAATCATTACTAAATCAAATCAGCAATGCTTCCTAACTCCATTGTTCCCCAATCAAGATGCAATGATATGGTATTAAAAATTGAGTCCCACTCTTACAGATTGAATTTCTTTTGTTTATTAAAACTTTATGCATCGTAACTAGCATTCTGAAGCTCCAGTTATAGTGATTCTATGTACTGCAAAACTGCCTTGCTGAGTTCTCAAATCCTCTGAATGTTTTTTTTTTCAGTACTCAACCAACAACATGTCTATCAACGCTGACAGTTATATGGAGAATCATGAGGTGATTTTAAATAGTTGCTGGAAAGGAGTGAGAAGTGAAAATGATAAGACGGTTTGAAAATCAAATGTAAGTATATCTTAGTTAGCAAAATAGTTTGTTTTTTTAATTCCTCCAATGGATGAAGTTTCCATAATTCTACATGTCGTGAAAAAGTTCAAATGTCTGAGGATTTGGGCAAGGAATTGATATCTTTACATTCATGAATCATTCTAAACTAATTGTGCTAATTTCATGAATTTTGGATGAAATATGATAAGAGTACAAACACAAATTATGCAAATTAACATTTCAACTAACACTTAGTTTGCTTTGCTGATGGAGATGAAGTCAGGATGACTTGCACCCTGTCTACTATTGACAAAAGCAAGTTTTTTGTGGATTGCTCCCACATTATAGCAATAGCAATAGCAGTTAGACTTATATACCGCTTCATAGGGCTTTCAGCCCTCTCTAAGTGGTTTACAGAGTCAGCATATCGCCCCCACAGTCTGAGTCCTCATTTTACCCACCTCGGAAGGATGGACGGCTGAGTCAACTTTGAACCAGTGAGATTAGAACCGCTGAACTGCAGATAACAGTCAGCTGAAGTGGCCTGCAGTACTGCACCCTAACCACTGCGCCACCTCGGCTCTTAGTACACTTATACACTTCTGCTGATCAGAGCTGTCCTTCCTGTTGCTTAACCTGCCACAAGAATCTGAGATTAGGATCCTCACCTGATGGTGTGACATTATCTAATTCTCTCCGTGAATTTGAGCATTTGCAAACTTCAAAAAATTGCTTTGGGGTTTGGAGAAAGAAAGGAGGGAGCAAAGCTGTACCACAATATATATATATTTTATTAAAGAGTTTTAAAACCTCTATGGAGTTTCTGGATTGACCAGCTCCATTGCCCGTGACCCATCAAAACCGCGGTCCACTAAAGCTCACCCGATTAAAGCGCGTACGTGACGTCATCAGCAGCGCGACGAAAAAAAATAAAAATAAATTAAATTAAAATTAAAATTAAATTAAAGCAAGCTGATTCACATAAAGATAAGGATTAGGGTTAGGGTTAGGGTTAGGTTAAGGGTTAGGGTTAGGTTTAGGGTTACGTTAAGCATTAGGGTTAGGTTTAGGGTTAGGTTAAGGGTTAGCGTTAGGTTTAGCGTTAGGTTAAGGGTTAGGTTTAGGGTTAGGTTTAGGGTTAGGTTAAGGGTTAGGTTTAGGGTTAGGTTTAGGGTTAGGTTTGGGGGGGTTAGGGTAAGGTTTTCGCTTTAATTTTAAATTTACCGCTCACAGCGTGATGTTTTCGTCATGCTGTTATGACGTCACGTACGCGCTTTTGTCGAGCGCGCTTTATTCTACCACGGTTTTGTGGTGGAACCCCATTGCCAATGCTCAGAGTTAGGATAGAAGTAATGTTTCTGCTTTTTGTTAGTAGAGAAGACATAACTTTCTTTGATTGTACTTCATCCTTCATCAATTAACTTTGGGTACTCTGCTAGGTTGAGGAACACAACTAGATTTGACATAGGTCCAAAGGCCCTGGCTTCAGTGTAATGTTTTCTTCTTTTTTGTTCACTGAAAGGGACTGGAAGAAGATACAGGAAATAGAGAAGACAAGTTCAGATTAAAAAAAACCTTGGGCCCATCTGCAGTAACCACATTCTACAACTGAACATTATGCAGATACCCTCAAACCTGTTCCCCATCTGAACTATATAAAGAAGATGTTTCCCTCCATTTCTTCCTTTCATTTCTTTCCCAAATTGAACCCCCAAGCCCCACAGAACTCAGCCAGAACAAAATACTCAACTGCAGCTTTTTGGTTTTGTTTTAAACCCTCCCCCCCCTGCTCAAGTACTGTATATCACATTAAATAGATTAGCCTAATGCTTGCAAACTTTCGAATCCGCCTTGAGACTATGCAAGAAGCTTCCTTGTATTCATGTGCCATCACAACAAAACCTCAATGCCTTTCTCAAAGCCGCAGCCATCTCACATAAAACACCCTGCATACTTCCCTATTGCAGCGTCAGCATGAGGTTAACATATGCTTCTGAAAAGCCTTCACCCTTTGTTTTTTCATAAAAGCTGTAGGTCATGACTTTGAAAAAAAACGCTGTCTTCCTGGCTGCTGTGAGCTGCTTTCCTTACATGAAAATCTTTGCTTGCTGCTATATTAACATTTTTTTAAAAAAAGAAAAATCCCTGCTATTACAAAGTCACATTCTCTTCCTGAATATCTAAGAAAATGCACCCATTAGAATTAAAAAAAGCCAACATCATCAAGACAATAAAGAAGGCTGACAAAAGCAAGTTTTTTGTGGATTGCTCCCACATTATAGCAATAGCAATAGCAGTTAGACTTATATACCGCTTCATAGGGCTTTCAGCCTTCTCTAAGCGGTTTACAGAGTCAGCATATCGCCCCCACAGTCTGGGTCCTCATTTCACCCATCTCGGAAGGATGGAAGGCTGAGTCAACCTTGAGCCGGTGAGATTTGAACCGCTGAACTGCAGATAACAGTCAGCTGAAGTGGCCTGCAGTACTGCACCCTAATCACTGCGCCACCTCGGCTCTTAGTACACTTATACACTTCTGCTGATCGGAGCTGTCCTTAATGTTGCTTAACCTACCACAAGAATCTGCGATTAGGATTGCTAAGAAGAAAATAAGCTTGACGTCTAGTGATGGCATCCATGAAACTTTCATAGAGCAATTTGATAGAAGTGGACTTTTAGACTCTACACAGTAGCCTAGATATCAAGGATTCATCCAAGTACTAATGAGGTCCTGCTTACTTCCAAGTTCAGACAAGGTCAATAGGTGCTGCCATCTGCTGAGGCTGTGGCAATGTGAAGTGAAGTGAAAAGGCAAGAGATTGGGTCCCTGCTGTTCCCTGAACTGTGTTGTTTACTTGAAGACATTTTATCACCAGACCAGGTGACACCATCAGTACCAGGTGGATTCCAATTTGGTGATTGTTCAGGTGTATTAGCATGCCTTCCACTCTTGGTTAGGATCTGGTTTCTTCTGATGAAAGAAATGTCCTTCTGGGTTCGGCTCCAAGTGGGGAAAAAGACACTGGAGACATGGAGGCTGCTTGGAAAGATGGTTTTAATGGTGGACAGGACCACATGGCTTGAGCCCTGAACAGAAAAAGGTGATCCCATGCTTCAATGTTGGTGGAGAAAAAGTGAAGGGCCGAAGGAGGGGCTTGCTAGGCTTTTTATAACCTGTTCAGTCCCACCTCTCTGTTTCCTGTTCCTGTGTAAGAAATGTATTCTGATTGGTTGTCAGACTCCAATGGGGCCATGCAGGGGCAACTCTCTAGGCTGTGTTTTGAATCCAGGTTTGGTTGAGTTCTCAGATGCCATGTGGCGAGTTGGGTAAAGTTCCTTAATCCCATATCCCTGGAGCTGAAGTGGAGAAGTCTTTATTATGTAAAGGGACTAGCTTGGCCTTCTTAATGACCCAATGACAAAGTGTGGATGGGCAAGAAGCTACAGGAAGCTACAGGAAGCTAGTCCTCTCTAAACGGTTTACAGAGTCAGCATATCGCCCCCACAGTCTGGGTCCTCATTTCACCCACCTCGGAAGGATGGAAGGCTGAGTCAACCTTGAGCCGGTGAGATTAGAACCACTGAACTGCAGATAACAGTCAGCTGAAGTGGCCTGCAGTACTGCACCCTAACCACTGCGCCACCTCGGCTCTTAGTACACTTATACACTTCTGCTGATCGGAGCTGTCCTTAATGTTGCTTAACCTACCACAAGAATCTGAGATTAGGATTTCTAAGAAGAAAATAAGCTTGACGTCTAGGGATGGCATCCATGAAATGTCTTTTAAAACATGTTTCTTTCTTTTCACATCCAGAGATATATTCTGCCTTTTCAATGTTTCCTAGGATATTTCATTTTTCTGGGAGACGGCTGGGTGATAACTTCCTACATTTCTTTGATAGACCCATTCGTGTCTTCCTTGATTGTTTATCTGATTGCTATGGGGGATATTCTCCATCCATTCTCACCCTTGACTTTTGACTAAGGGTGGTCTACAGCTTCAAGGAATCACCTAGCTAGATTCCAGCATTTGGCTTGTTCTAAAATATCAGTAGTTTCCCAGTTGAAATTGTACTTGAGTTTTCCTCTGTGTTGAGAAATTAAGAAATTCTGGTCATGTCTTCTAATTCCCAGTTCTGCCAATCTTTTACCTATCTGTCCTTCACAGTGACTGTTGCAGTCTTTACATGATATATTGTAAATGACTTATAGGGATTTTTTTGTTTCTTTGTTTGTTTTGATCTTGGTTAATGGACTGGTTTGTTTAAGATATTTTAAAATATCTTTTAAGATATTTTAAGATATTGGTTTGTTTGCTGCAATGATGTCAAAGGATTGAAGTAGTCTCTTGGTTATCTGAAAGATGTTTTAGATGCATGGAAGAGTTGTCTTTTTCCGTGGCACGACAAAACCACGGTCCACTAAAGCGCGCCCGATTAAAGCGCGTACCTGACGTCATCAGCAGCGCGACAAATACGACCGCGGAGAAAAAAAGGCGCTTTAAAAAGCGCTTTTAAAGCAAGCCGATTCATGTAAAGGTAAGGGTTAGGTTTAGGGTTAGGGTTAGGGTTACGTTAAGCGTAGGGTTAGGTTTAGGGTTATGTTAAGCGTTAGGGTTAGGTTTAGGGTTAGGTTAAGGGTTAGTGTTAGGTTTAGCGTTAGGTTAAGGGTTAGGTTTAGGGTTAGGTTTAGTATTAGGTTAAGGGTTAGGTTTAGGGTTAGGGTTAGGGTTAGGTTTGGGGGGGTTAGGGTAAGGTTTTCGCGTTAATTTTAACTTTACCGCTCACAGCGTGATGTTTTCGTCACGCTGTGATGACGTCAGGTACGCGCTTTCGTCGAGCGCGCTTTAGTCTACCGCGGTTTTGTGGTGGAACCGTCTTTTTCATATATTGTGATAGTTAGGCGGGGATGAGTTGTGCAGCTAGGGGCTTTTTAATGAGGGTCCTCTGAGTTTCCTTGTTTTCTTGCAGAAAAATAAGTAACATAATCAGAGCTAGTAGTCTTTTTAATGAAATTCTGTGGCTATCTGTTATGCCACAAGATGTTACATAGGTAGTCTGTCGCCTCTTTTTGGAGTTCTGAAATACTGCGTTATGTCATTGTTCCTCTGAATAAAGTTTGTACACAGCTCCCTTTGTAGACTATTGAGTTGTTGCTTTGGTAATGAAATAGGTTGCAACACTAGAGGCAGTAGTAGCTTGCTGATATCAGGAAGAGTTATTTATTATTTTCTTCTTCTCTTGTAAATTTTATTTTCTGTGGAATGTTTGAATGTTTGAATGTTTATTTCATTTGTATGCCGCCCTTTCCCCCCGAAGGGGGACTCAGGGCGGCTCACAACTCGAACCAGGGAAGGGGGATACAGACAATTTAACAACAACACAAACAATACATAATTTAAAACGCAACAATCATACCATTCGAGATAGGGGCACGGTTCTTTAGCCCCAGGCCTGTCAGAACAGCCAGGTTTTAAGGGCTTTGCGGAAGGCCTGGAAGATGGTGAGGGTCCGAATCTGCACGGGGAGTTCGTTCCAGAGGGTCGGAGCAGCCACAGAGAAGGCTCTCCTCCGGGTAGTCGCCAGTCGACACTGGCCGGCGGATGGAATTCGGAGGAGGCCTAATCTGTGGGATCTAATCGGTCTGGTGGAGGTAATTGGCAGGAGTTATCATGCAGTTTCACTTTTTTATTATTACAATGAAGGTATCAACTACATAAGTGAGCCATACTTGGTTTCTATATAGCAGCACTACTGCTTCTAAGCAGGGTATCACAATATCATCTATAAATCCTGAGATAGGTGATCACTTTCATAATCCTCTAATGCATCTTTTCCCGTAGTAGATAAATACATTTTGATTTCATTTATCTCTTGTGAAAATGATTGCTCTCCCTACAAATGAACAAAATAAGGACCTGATCTCCCTATCTATGTAGCTAGGAGCTGATGCTGTAGAATTTATTTCATTTTCTCATTGGATAATTTTGCCACATCCCCTTTCTTCATGAGTTTCATCTGGCCTACTTGAAAAGACTTTGGCAATAACGTAAATAGGTTTGAATTCATGAGTAGGAATGCCTATTTGAATGAACACTTCACTAAACGGAAGGGTGAGCTTTGATATTTCAATTGGAGATTAAATCCTGTAGGTAAGGGAAAACTGCAACGCATTTAAACCAAAGGCAGATGGAGTATCTCCGTTGGTCAAGGATAGTCAAAATGACTTTGAGAATTTCTCCTAAATATATAAGATGACAGCTTGGAAAACTGGAATAGAAAGAGGAAAGACACTTCATTTTGAGATATGTTTTTAAGAATTATTCTGAAAGTCTTGAGTTCTACAAAGAGCATCTAGTTTTTGGAGAGTTTTTAAGAAGTTTTAAAGAGGCCTTTCAAGACTGCAATGCAGCATTTACAGCTGAATCAAGATACTAATTAATCAATACCACTGTGAATAATGGTTAAGAATGGTGAGAGTTGTAGTCTAAAACAACTAATAAACCACAGATCAGGGGAAATTGTATAACATGAGACCAGAACTCACATGAATTTCTATATGCATACATCTTAAGAAAAATGGAGTGATTTTTCCAGAGATATGGCATGAATACAGCAGACAAATCCCTGTGTTTCTGGAAAGCAAAGAAGTTGTTTCTGTGAAATGTGGAAAATTAGTGCAACAATATTTGGTGAAGATGTTTCATCCTGTATCTCCTAGTTCAGAGGTGTCCCCTAGGGAACCTGACAGATGCAAGAACATGTTAGGAACACCAAAATTATATGGGGTGTGTATGTGTGTATTGTTTATAAATAAATGACTATTTATGTTAGTTGGAAAAGGTACTACCAGATTCTTTCTGATTACTTTTTTTGCCACGGTAGACTAATGTGATTCTCCTCCTAAAATTTCTACAAGATTAGTGGTATTTCATAGAAATGGAGGAAAACAGAATAAATGTAGTTGATGAATATAAATAAAACACATAGATATAAACAAGGGCTAAAACGAACAGAATTGGAAGAGGAAATTAAGAGGAAAGAGTTGGAGTTAACAATGAATCCAGGCGATACAAAGGTTAAGGAAGCAGAATAAATGTAGTTATATAAATTTTGTTTCAGAGTAAAGGAAGAATTAAATAGTTCACTTCCTGATAAGTAATGAAGGAAGGGAGAGAGGGAGGGAGGGAGGGAGGAAGGAAGAATTTCCAATGCTGTCTGGTAGCTTCCCACAAAGAAACTCAATGGGGAAGTTGTCAGAAAATCAGAAGTCACTCCTGTTCCCACTGGTTTTTTATTTGTTATTTGTTTGTTTGTTTGTTTGTTTGTTTGTTTTGCCTATCCATGGTCATTTTATTCCTCTGTTTAGATAAGGATATATCTCTAAAACAATGACCCAATGGGGCATGGTTTATCTAGTTTAATAGCAATAACAATAGCAGTTAGACTTATATACCCCTTCATAGAGCTTTCAGCCCTCTCTAAGTGGTTTACAGAGTCAGCATATCGCCCCCACAGTCTGGGTCCTCATTTTACCCACCTCGGAAGGATGGAAGGTTGAGTCAACCCTGAGCCGGTGAGATTTGAACCGCCGAACTGCAGCTAGCAGTCAGCTGAAGTGGCTGCAGTACTGCACTCTAACCACTGCGCCACCTCGGCTCATATATACACTAGAAGAAGACTAGTTGAAAACCTTTTACTTAAACCGAAAGTTTGCATAAGCTGAATGGTGTTGTAAAAAGGTATTCTGATAATATCACCTTTTGCCCCTCTAAAATGTGATATTCTTTCACTGTACCTAGAGATTAAATGAATGACTTGACTCAAGGGATTTTTAAAATTAATGTATACATAACCCAATCTTCCTTATTATTTTTAAATGGACACTTGGAAATCTCAAAATACTGATGACCTAATACATTTTAGATAAAGCCCAAAGCCACCTCTTACATGATTATGTAAGGAATTGTTTGCAATTTGTATGTAGCGAAACTAACTTAAGAAGTATCTGTCTTACTGGGAATTTATAATATCTAAAAATTCAGGTGAAAAACTATTAAGTGGTCTGAAGTTCTTGCTTTGGATGCTGTTTTCATATGTTTTTCTACAAGTATTTTCTTGCTGAGATGTATTTTTGATAATATTTTGATTATTTCCGGTGTAAATATATGAAGAGGCAGTTTTTCAGTGCCTCAGCTGGGGGCAGTATCAAAAGAGGAATTAGCCTAGAGTGTCTATGTTGCCACAGACAGACTAAATCCAACCCCTCTGGAATTCCGTTAATCCTTATCTAGCAACAAAATAGTGCTGTTAGTTGACTAGATTCCTATGCATAGGCATGAACAATAAATCAATTTAACTGCCCTTAGCCTGTGGCTCTGGCACCTGAGAATTATGCTCATGCCCTTAATATTTTGCATGGATGTGTGCTTTTGAGTTAGTGTTGACTCCTGATGACTTCTTGGACAAACCCTGCAGATTCTTTTTTTTTTGGCAAGATTTCAGAAGTGGTTTGCCCTTGCCTACTTCTTAACACACACACACACACACACACACACAGAGAGAGAGAGAGAGAGAGAGAGAGAGAGAGAGAGAGAGAGAGAGAGTGAGTGAGTGAGTGAGTGTAACTGGCCCAAGGGCATCCAGCTGTCTTTATGCCTAAAGTGAGACTAGAAATCATGGTCTCCTACTTACTAATCTGATGCCTTAACCACTACACCAAATTGATTATCTCCTAATCTTCCCAGTAATACATTATATTTCCTACACTTCTTTGCTGAGCTTGGTGGCGATGTAGTATTCCCCATAGCAACCCATGCATACATGCATGCATACATATATATTGCTAATCTCAAGATCCTTGCACGGTGCTGAGCTGTAATTAATGTTTCTGTTTTGTATTTTCCTTTGTTATACAAGGTATAAACTAGAATTGTTTTTATCCAAAGGGCGGTGGGGAGGGAGGCAGACTAATTGTGCCTGGGGAAAAAAAAACCTAATTCTTTTCCATCACACTTTGAAAGTGGGGAAGACAAGAAAGAAAGAAAAGTCATAGGGGATGCATACAAGTAAGTGTCATTACATGCATTTGGCCCTAATTTCTATTATACTTTGAAACTTGGTTAATCCAAAGAGGGTTTTTTGTGGGGAGGGAGGGAGGGAGGGAGAGGCATGAGAAGGAAAGGAGAAAGAGATGCAAATCTAGGCATTGGAGGCTTCAGAGGAAAATCAGCATTTGAAAAAGCGGAGGCTTTCAAGGACTGCAGAGTTAGAATACAGTGATAAATTGATGCCACATCCTCACTTGGCAATCTTGGCATGGGTTTGTACAAATGCTGTATTCACTTTGTATTCCTGAAGAGGCTTGTCTCCATTCCAAGCAGCACCGTCCGTTCTGTATTACAAAGAGAAGGGAAAGCAGTGTCTTGATTAATCATCTCTAATAAACTACACAGGGAGGAGCTGTCTCTTTAATGTAGCAAACCAAGGCATGACGATATCTGCTATTTGAACTAGACAAATTTCAAAGTGGAAACAGACTGTGCATTCTTCACAGCTAAGGTTATTAGTCATCTGAACTTATCACTGTTGAATATCATTATTACTACAGATTTTTTTCTCTCCTGGAGCCATTTATGAAGCATCCCTTTTCTTTGCTTCTGTCACACTTGGATTCGGATTGCATGGAATGGTCAATTGTGGAAGAATAAGATAGAACTTGTGATAGCTTTTGTAACAGGAGTGGAAATAGATAGCGTTTTAGATCTTTCTAAAGTCTGCCTATAATCTGTCCTTAGCTGTACTCTTCAGGACTCCCACAACTTTAAGGCTGGCACGGTGGTGAAGTATGTTGAATGTTGAATGTTGATTTTATTTATATGCTGCCCTTTTCCCCCGAAGGGGACTCAGGGCGGCTCACAACTCAACCAGGGAAAGGGAATATAAACAAAAAATTTAAAACGACACAAAAAAACAATGCATAATTAAAACACAACAGTCATACCAATTCGAGACGGGGGCAACAGTTCTTTAGCCCCAGGCCTATCGGAACAGCCAGGTTTTAAGGACTTTGCGGAAGGCCTGGAGGGTGGTGAGGGTTCGAATCTCCACAGGGAGTTCGTTCCAGAGGGTCGGAGCAGCCACAGAGAAGGCTCTCCTCCGGGTAGACGGCAGTCGACACTGGCCGGCAGATGGAATTCGGAGGAGGCCTAATCTGTGGGATCTAATCGGTCTAGTGGAGGTAATTGGCAGCAGGCGGTCTCTCAAGTACCCAGGTCCAATACCATGAAGGGCTTTATAAGTGACGACTAGCGCCTTGAAGCGTATCCGGAGACCAATAGGCAGCCAGTGCAGCTCGCAGAGGATAGGTGTTACGTGGGTGAACCGAGGTGCACCCACGATCGCTCGCGCGGCTGCATTCTGGACAAGCTGAAGTCGCCGAATGCTACAGATCAGGACGGGAGATCTATGCTACAAAAAGTCAGCGTCTAACATTGTGAGCAAAGGAAGAAGGGACTCTACTTACTCCCTTAGTCCTTTAAGATTCTTCCAGGAATTGTTATCAAGATTTGTATGCTTGTTTGTTTATTGTTATTCAGAATATAAATCTCACTAACTCAGAGTGTTCTTACAGAAGTGTGAATGCTTCTGGCAGAGAAGTGTCCTTGGTGACTGCAATTTAGGATGATCAACATAAATGATCTCCAACTCTTCTGGGAATAGACACCCAATTAAATCTGGTCATTGCGCAGACACTTTCAAGGCATTAGGTGTTAAAAAAAATGAAATAGAAGTTTAATTATTTGACTAATTGTGTATCTAAATATAACCACCTTTTGTAATTTTTAACAGAGGAAATGAGATTTAGCTGAGCTGAAATAAATGGGATGTGTTCCCTTGTTTAGGCTCAGGCTTGTTGTTTTATATTTTATTATCTCTATCAAACAGAAGTGCTATATGAGCAAGCAGAGAGATTTTGATCTAGATTATGTTGGTGCTAATCTCACAAGTAATTTCATCAATGGCAGTTAAGCCGATTCACACATATGTCAGATTTCAAACATCTTTTTTAAAAATTTCTTCCTCGCTTTTCCCCCTGTTTCTCCCTCTTTCACATAGATCAACTGAGAATAGCATTTTGGGTCGCGCTATCATCAGTGATTTTATTTTGACAACTAATGAATATTTATTTGCATTATCGCCTCACTTCATAATTTATTATGACTGGCAGTTGCTTCTCAAGAAGAGCCGTGCTATGAAGGAACTCTGGCTGGGAGCTCAGCAGGGTCTGTCACTTTGTGATATATCTAATTTAAGTCTCTGCTGATTAATGTGCTGACCCAAGTATCAATTTCACATGATAAAATTCTTTCTAGTCTTTATCTATGATTTCTATTATATTGGGTTAATGGGTACATTTCCACAAACATCCCTATACTAACTGGAGAGATCACAGCTAACTGTGGCTTATCTTATCCTCTTGTAAACAGCGGCTTTGTTTTGGATAACTTTGCTACAAACCAAATTTACCTTCTAAAGAGCCAAATTCACCGAGTCATAGCTCTGTATAATGTCCAGAAAAAAACTTATTTTCCTGTGTTTTATGGGCTTCTTTCAACAATAAAAGACAACCTGTTCCTGAATAGAAAGTGCTGGTCCAGTGTGATGATGTTTGACATTATTTTTGGCAACACAATAGGGGTGTAGTTATTCAATATTACGTTGTTAAAATGATTCCTGAACTGACCTGCAAATAAGCAGTAAAGAATTTATTTGTTATTTTATTAAATTTGCATACATGCAATACATATAATGGCTACTACCACAAATTGGAGAATTATAGAACACTGGCAAGCATGTTTAAAGGAAAGCTTAATATTACTACATCCCCAAACACTGGGACAATTTACTCAAGCTTTTTCTGTATAAATAGAATGGAATCCAACATCTCTGAATTTAGTTCTTTTGTTGAATAAAATGGACTCTAAAAGCTCATGCAAACACTTATTTTCATTCTCTAGGTAAAATGGGAATATGAAATTCTAACCCTAAATCAAATTTGAGAGCTTTGACATTTTCAGAAGTTTACATTATATGTAAATTATATTCCTGTTGCATGGAAGTTGGGAACCGGATAAAGAAAGTACATTTTCTGAATCCTACTTATTTGTCAGCATTCAAAAGATAAATATATGGCCCCAATGATAAAATTGTGTACAACAGTTGATGTTTTTAGCAATTTACAAACAACCATTCCTCAAAATAGATTAGCTATGAATCATTACATTGAAATAAGGTTAGTATTCATTGAGATGCTAACGATTAACTTTTATGAATATATAATATACAATTAAGAAGATAAAGTCTTGATGTTTATGTGTATTGTTAATGTATTTTATAACTTTGTTTTTTTCTTTCTCTTTTTTTTCTTAATGAATAAAAGCAAAATAATAATGATAATAGTGTACATAGCTTGACACCATTAATGGATTTCCACAACAAAGTTTAGCAGTGATGTGTTAGAATACATGGACTTGGTTGTTAGGGAACTGGCATCTCTATTTCTCCTTGTGCCTTATTGTATTTTTTGCCCTGTACAATTAGGTGTCTACTTCTCATTAAATCTGTGTTCCTATAATAGTCAAGGTGAACCCTACAGTTCTTTCTAGGGAGAAAAAGAAAAAATTAGCTGATATTATTTCAATGTGAACAATTGATGTTCAGTCTGCAGGGGGTGCAAGCACTCCATTTTGAGTTGCACAGCCAATGAATTGTAACAACTTAGACCTCACAGTGAATAGGGTTTTATCATCACAACAGAGCTGAGCTTTTTCACCAATACAGCCCTATAAAAATGGAGGAGGGGGGGAGGGTCAAAGCAGCATGCATTTTGACAGAGTAAGTGCAAGCTAAAACTCAAAGATGGAAGTGAGGCAAACACAAAAAGGAAGGTGGAAAAAGGTACCCATACTATTGAATCTGCCTCACGAGAATCCATTTCTGCTCATTCTGTAAAAGCGAGCCTGCTATTTGTAGAGGGGTGACTTTCCTTCAAGAGGTAAATGTACAGATTAGTGTATTTTCAATTTTTTAAAATCGGTATGATGAATGGTGGAAGACCCTAGAGACTATAAGAAGAAAAATATGCAAATATTTTCTCATGATTAATTATTTTCAGCTAGGATCCCTAGCCATTTTCCTATCATAAACAATGAATCTTTGAATATTTGTTGTAAAGACTTGTCAAGTTGATTGACTTTTAAACTTCACACAAGCATCTTATTTGAGTCCACTCTAAGTTCTCATCACTCACATGAAGCCTGCTACTTTGTGATCTATAGTTTATTATAATCTGATTGGATTAGTTGGTTCACTGAAAAGGACTAAAGAATATAATATTTGGTGGATTATTCAAAATATTCTTAAAAAGAGGATAAAGTTTACTCCTCAGTTATTCTTGTTAGGTATAATTACAGATTGTACAGTTATAGAGACTAATTTGATTCTGAATTTAACAACGGCAGCAAGATTGTTGGTGGCGCAGTACTGGGAGAAGGAAGAATTGCCTACTATTCAAGAATGGACATTAAAAGTAACAAACTTAGCAGATATGGCTAAAATATCAGCATACCTCAAGGACCATTCAGATGAGAAATACAAGTTTTAATGGAGAAGATGGACTGATTATATTCAAAATAAATATGGGACTAAGAAATTTCAGTTAGCTTATGAATGAATGAACAAGGAATATTACAATTTATTTAAAGTTAGCTTTACAAAAGGGGAGTTAAAGTATAAGTGAAGGTACGATGCTAAAGTTAGTTTATTTTAGTGTATGATTGTTAAATGTTTATACCCTGTATTTTGCTCTTGGAGTTTGGGGGGGAGGGTGGGAGGGGGTGCGGTGTTTCGGGTGGAGGGAGGGAAGGGGAAGGGTATACAATTGTAAAATCTATTAAAACTCTTTAATAAATAAAAAAAGAATATAGTAAGCATTATTAGGACACACTTCCAGGAGAACAGTGCAGTTCCTAGTCAGTAACACATTAGGTCCTCCAGAGCCAATGTTCCAGTTTATTTTATTTATTCAATTTCTATAGCTGCCAATCTTCACCAAGTGACTGTGGGTGGCTTACAATTCTAAAACTATAAAACCATTAAAATAATTTAAAACAATAGCAACATTCAGAAAATAAGTACATAAAGCACCTGAGATTGTTAATCACTTAACAATACAGTTCAGAATTGGGGCCTTTTACACATTCCCAGGTCTGGGTACGCAATTATATTTTTGAAATTTTATGAAAGGGCAACAGCAGAGAAGGCCCATCTCATAGTTCCTGCCAGCTGACACTCTTTGGCTGCAGGGATCCACACCATGCCCAATCTTCTCAATCAATTACATAGTAAAGACTCTTGAAAACAGTTGATTCCTCAGCAGTGGTGGGATTCAAATAATTTAACAACCGGTTCTCTGCCCTAATGACCAGCAGGGTAGGTGGGGCTTGGTGGTCATGTGACTGGGTGGGCATGGCCAACTCAACATCACTCACGTTGATGGGCACTTTGCCTTAGCTGTTACAATGTAATCAGGGTTAACCGGAGAGGCAGTTTCTGTAAGCAGGTCAATAAAGATTAGGCTAGAAACAACACTAGAATGTTTCCTTCCTGCCTTCCTTACAGGATTAGCCCTGTAAAGTGGAAAAAAACAAAAGGAGATTTCTTCCAACAATCGGTTCTCTGAACTACTTAGAAAGTTACCAACCGGTTCTCCCGAATAGGTACAAACTGGCTGAATCCCACTACTGTTACTCAGCTAACCCAGTTCAGAATCACCAAATGTTGCTGAAAACGGTTATATTTAGTAATGGGCAGAATTGGTTTACTTCCCTTTTGGATACGAGCCAGTTTAATTCACACTTCCTGAAATGTAATAAATCTGGTTTTTGAAATACCGTCCTCCCTTCAGAAATTCTGTACGGCATACCTACATTAGGGAAAAACACATGCCAAATGCCATATATTAAGGACAGTGCTTATGAAAAAGGAAACTCGGGGAAATTGCCTCAAAACGCCCTATGAATTTTTATGTGCATAAAGTGCACTGAAAGCCCATATAAATTTTCATGTGTCCTTTAACTGATGTAAAACCAGGCTGGGTCCAATCTCTGTTTAACAAAATTTAAATATTATACATGTCAAAGATTCATACGTCTCTAATTATAATTATATTGTATTTTATATATGCCAGTATTTTCAGTGATCAAAAGGAAGGTATTTTATTTTTGACAATCCATATCCAAAGTTAATCTCACTAGAAGCTCCACAGACATAATCACCTTTTCATACCCTTTCTTCTACAAACCTTCATTAACTATTTTCCCCCCTATTGCATAAAGCACCCACTCTGGGGCCCCAAACTAGTCACTTGGTTTTTGGGGTTCTATTTAATCTTTCTTAATGTTAATCTTTTATCTTTTCATCATTTTGTAAGTCACTTCAACCATGAGATGGGTGACATATACATTTAATAAAGACATAAGACACCCAACTACATATATGAATATGATTACAAATACATTTACTAAGGTAATAAAAAAAAATAGAGGAAAAAAGATCAGTCCATACACTTCAAGTGAAGAAACAGGAAACATTGCAATCACTTCAATCCACAAAACATCGTTACAAGCAAGAGCAAAAAACTTTCTAAGGCAGTCCAATAAGGATTAAATTCACCGCTTTATTCTTACTTAGCGGACTAATTATCTTTTTTTTAAAAAAAAGGTTTCTTGGGGCAATCTTCTGAAAGTAAAAAAAAAAAAAACTTCACCAGATGGAATGCTTTCACTTCCCTCTTTTCCTTTGGTAGCCGTCTCCGACTATGTCAGCCTGGGGGCTGCCTGTTTTCTGCCAGTTGGAAGCACTTATCTTGGGTCGATCAGGGACTTTGCGGTGTCCCTGCAACCAGCAAGGTTTTGTCTTCCCAGTCACCATCTCTTCGGGATGGTTTAGGCCCTGCTGGACCGTCCAAGGGCAAAAGTGTCATCGGCGGATTCGGACTGTCAAGTCCGCATGATGTATCGTCGTGATATTGGCTCCTCCCTCTACAAATACATTTACTGAAGTGAATATATACACAAGAGAAAAGGGGGTTGGACTAGAAGACCTCCAAGGTTCTTCCAACTCTGTTATTATGTATTTTATGTTTGTTTAAATATAACTTTGATTTTACAAAATCATGATGGTGGGGGGGAAAAACAGACTCCCTGTCTAAAAACATTTTAAAAATCAGTTACTAGATTCTGTCTCTGGCATAAACTGGAATTCAAAGGTCCACTTAAAAGGTAAGAAGAGATAAAAAGTATTTTTCCCCCCAAAGTATTATTACCTCACAAAGCAAATCTTGACTAGGGACAGGAGAAAAAGATAATTGCAGTTTGAGCTGTTCAAATGCACAATCATTAGGGCCTTTTCCCTCCCTTTTTAATTATGGCACCTCTAGTTTCATCCCCAACAAGTGCTTGTTAATATTTCCTGGCAGAGTTTTGTAGGTTCAGTTGGCTTCAAAGTAGTTCACATTCACATCAATCATTTTTCTGCTTCAGAATGTATCGATTTCAGCAGCCATTTTGCCATCCTATCTGAGCATTTATGGCAAAATGCTACAATCTTGATATAGGGGTCTTGGAAGGTACTCCAACATGTTCCAAATTCCACAAACGACAGAAAAATAGGAGTGGTGCATGAATTGCAAACACTTAAACATAAAATACGTTTGGAGATTCAGTTCTAAAAGTATGAAAAGTATGTTTAAAGATTCCATTCTAAAAGTATCACAAGCAATTTGTCAGAGGGCGTCTAGTAGTGTGTGTAACGCCCAACAAAGTTTGATTTTTCTGCCTACACAATGCTCTTCCATTGCAGTTCCTATATCTATGGCAGATCTGCAACACATCTTAAAAGCAGAGAGTTCTTTCCGTGCGAACATATTGTTCTTTCTCAGCAGCATCTCTTCCTCTCTGTGTGTGAGTATTCAGCTGCCGTTCAGAATCACATGTTTTGGGTATTCTTTAACACTAGACAGTTTTAATGGTTGGATATATTTTCCTCTATTAAGCTGCAAAGGCAGACATTGCGGTGAAAAAGTTTCTCTAATGTTCTGCTGTCTTGAATGTGCCAAGCAAGATGGCATTTGGTTGTACATATTGTAAATATGCTTAATTATTTAAAACTGAACACAACTTCATTTCAGAATGAGACTGTATCATGAGAACAGTTAATCTATTGGTTGAAGTCTGTTCTTTTTCCTCCCCTTGTTCAGGCTGAATCCAAGCATCTTCACTGCATATTTATAAAACTCTGGAGCTTGATATAATATATTTAGGGTTTTGTGCCTGCCTGCGTGCCTCCCTCTCTCCCTCTCCCCCCCTCCCTCTCCCTCTCTCTCCCTCTCTCTCTCTCTCTCTCTCTCTCTCTCTAATTTTGCTCTGGAATAGTTGATAAAAATATTATTTCAAGACTTTTGCAATTTTTTTTCATAACTTTCATTTTAAAATTTAACAGTTTTCAGTTTTAAAATACATTTTAAAAGGATAGGACCTATTCATGATGGCATGAAACATTTTTTTTTTAAAAAAAAGTTCATACCAATTAGGAAATAACCAATCTAGCCTTTTTGTGATATGATGATCTAAGGACTTATCCATTTTCTTTTTTCTTTTCCTAAGTCCTAAAACATGGTTTCAGAATGAGGTTGGAATTGCGTTTGCTATATGGGAACATAATGTTGCGGGGAGGGGGTGCTGTCAAATAAAGCAAGAAACTATGTGCAAATCATGCTGATCAGATGCAGAAAATACGAAATTATAAATTCAGTCTAACACAAGGAACTCCTGCAAGAATTAGGAACATAGCAGATTTAATTTATGGTTAGCCTAAAACTGAGTGTTACTATCTCTATCACTAATTATTAATAATTTAAATAAGCAAGGGCAGATCTTCTTAAAGTGGAAAAAAAATGATTTTCATTGAAATATCTGACATTTCCTCCATTAGAAATTAAGTATAAAGTCATAATGTCAAATTAATTTCCACTTTGGGAGAATTAAACAGATAAACAGTATTATAAGTTATTTCTCCTATTATAAGAAAGGATTAAATATTCCTGTGATACAGAGGTGGGTTCCTACCAGTTTGCACCTATTCGGTAGAACCGGTTCATCAAATCTACCAAACCGGTTAGAAGAGGTTCCACCAGTGGACCCAGAAAGCAGGCCACACCTACAGAAGAGGTTCCAAAAAATTTTGAAACCCACCACTGCTACGCACGCACGCACAGAGAGAGAGAGAGAGGGAGAGAGAGAGAGAGAGAGAGAGAGGCAGACTGACAGAGAGAGAGAGAGAGAGAGAGAGAGAGAGAGAAAGAGAAAGAAAGGAAGAAAGGAAGAAAGGAAGAAAGAAAGAAAGAAAGAAAGAAAGAAAAGAAAAGAAAGAAAAAAGAAAGAAAGAAAGAAAGAAAGAAAGAAAGAAGGAAAGAAAAAAGAAAAAAGGGACAGAGAGACAAAAGGAAGGAAAGAGAGAGAGAGAGGGGGGGGAGAGAGAGAGCGCATGGCCGGCAAGCCACTCCCACCAGGTCACATGGCCGGCAAGCCACTCCCACAAAGGAGGCCACACCCACAGAGTAGGTTCTAAAAAATTTTGAAACCCACCACTGCTGTGATAGTAATCACTATCTCTCAGCCCAACCCACCTTACAGGGTTGTTGTAAGGAAACGAAGAGGAGGAAAGGGTTAGATATGTTCACCGTCTTTTTTATTGGTAAAAATAATAATGCTGGGATAGAAAAAAAATGAAAAAAATAACATTTACTTTATATAGAGAAGTATTCTGAATATAATACTACCCAATGTTTAATCATGCTTTTGGGGGGAATCTCTTTGAAATGATTTGACTGTCACACTTTGAATAATCAGAGCCCTGTAATAAATAAAGAAGCAAAGATATTACGAAGGGGATGTATGAATGTGGACATGAATATGTAATATTGATTTAGTTTGAGAATTTTCCTTATTGATTTTGCAGGCAGGAAAGGACATATTGCACTCAGAGGCATCTGTCATACTGCATTACAGACTTCCAGGTATCGATTTTTTCTTCCCTAAAAGCAAAGATCTACATATACATATTTCTCTGTATGTTTTTCAGCCAATAGCTGTTATTAATTATATTTTAATCTAATTTATTAAAAGCAGCCTGTACCTCCCATGAAAACAAAATATTTTAGAAAATGTCAAAGAGGCAGCTAAGTAGGAAGTGCTGATGTTAACAATGTCTTAGTCTTCAGATGGTTATCCTCATCAGGTGGCAGGGTGGTGTTTTTATAAGGGAGATTGCATCGAGTGGGATCTTATGAAACTTTGAAAGAATGCACTGGAGTTTAAAATTCCTTCCCTATTAGATATCCCCTCAAGAACACTTTTCATAATGTCCCTTAAAGATATAGGCAGATTATACTTGAAGCACAAAGATTTAAAAAATAGGGCACCCTTCCATTCATAATGAAGGACATTTAAGTCCCATTAATTTTTCTGAGAAAGAGTAAGGCATGTGCTTAACTTTTCCACTCAGTGTGCTTCCTGTCCTTCCTAAAATAATTCAGCCAGCATGTATAGGCTTATTTTTTTTTTCTTCACATTTCAGGTGACTTTAAAAAAAATCAAGGAACAGACTCAGAAAATTTAGGTATTACTGGAACAGTGGTGGGATTGAAATAATTTAACAACCGGTTCTCTGCCCTAATGACCATCTGGGTAGGTGGGGCTCAGTGGTCATGTGACCGGGTGGGCGTGGCCAACTCAAGGTCACTCAGGTCGATGGGCGCTTCGCCTTAGCTGTTACAATGCAATAAGGGTTAACCGGAGAGGCAGTTTCTGTAAGCAGATCAATAAAGATTAGGCTAGAAACAACACCAGAATGTTTCCTTCCTGCCTTCCTTACAGGATTAGCCCTGTAAAGTGGGAAAAAACAAAAGGAGATTTCTTCCAACAACCAGTTCTCTGAACTACTTAGAAAGTTACCAACCGGTTCTCCCGAATAGGTGTGAACTGGCTGAATCCCATCACTATATTGGATCTCTGTTTAGCTTTTTTTCCAGTGTAAATGTAGACCTGGGACACTTGATAAATAAAGCCCATTCATTTTCATGTTTTTAAAACATGAAAAATGGGATGGGCATCACATAGACAGAAAATTAATAAATAAATTAATAATTTCCAATGCAAGTAAGAATTTGGAACTCTTACTGAGAAAAAGAAGGAATATTTATATTTATGAGTATGTGATATTTCCACAATTTTCAAATACAGTATGTATTAGTTAATATTATGAACCATCCTTTTTTTTTTTTAGCAACGTCTTCGATCTAAAGATACTGTACAGAACCTCCATACACCCTTTCTTTCACCCCCCTCCAACTTTCCGTCTTCCCACCATCATTCCCCTCTACCCTACTTCCCCTCCCCCTCTACCACGCCTCTCTCCCAATACACTCCCTCCCTTCCTTCTCACCCTCCCTCCAATCCTCTCTCCCACCCTCTCTACCCCTCTTCCTTCTTTCTCTCTACTCCTCCCTTCGGTGTATTTCTACTATCTATGAACCATCCTTTTTGTTGTCTAGTTACTGAGCTTATAAATGGAGTGTGTTAACATATAAGGTTTTATATATATATAAAACCTTATATGTTTATATATATAAAAACTACACATGGGAATACAATGAAAGCTATACTATGCTATCAAAGAAGTAAGCATATCTGAACATGCAGTCAGATTTATGTTCAGATATAGTTGTATGATCATAATGTCGATTTTTTGAAAAAAAGTTTTTAAAATATTCTAAAATGGATAAAATGCCATTTAAATCATCCCCTGCCAGCATTTCAATTACTTCCTCCTTTAAATGTAGATGAATGAAATCTCCAAATCCTTTATACAGCTATAGCTATTTATAGTTATAGCTGTAATCAAGAGACAGGGTAAAATCTCTTAAAACAGATAGTAAGCTAGAAATAAAATATAGATACTAATGGTCATTTACAAAGGTTTGACTGAATAATCATGTGCCATCAATCACGTGACCTCAGAATGCTGCAATCATCATAAACACATGCCAGATGTTTGATCACATGATTGTGAGGATCCTGTGATGGTCATAACTATATAGATCAGATTTTGCAGTGCCATTGTAACTTCAAATGGTTATCAAAGTAAATCAAGGATTACTGGTATATAATCACCATTTAATGTAAGTCTAAGTTCCTTTAAAAAACAAACATATTTTGCATTTTAATCATATATAAGCAGTCTTAGATCTTCAGTCTTTTTGCAAATAGATTTGTGCTCAGGAAACACTACAAGTACCATAAATACCAACATATAAATCTATCTGTGGATAAGCAGATTCTGAACATTTTTATATGTTTTAACTTTCATAATTGACTTATCCATGAGTGGACCTATTTCATAGTATTTGGGTTAAAAATTAAAGGATCAGTTTATCCATCAATGGGCATGTTCGTGCAGGATACATGAGAGCGTTAAAAAAAAGTATTGCCACATATAACCATGAATGAGTCCATCTATGGATAAACTGAACCCAATTTGGGGGGGTGTAATTTTTCGGATAATTACAGTGTTTTGTCTGCATACAGCCAGATCTTTGCCTGGCTGTGAGTACATGGAACTAATTGGTAAATAATTGAAATTTGGCATAGGATTTTGCCACCTGCAATTTTGACACTTATGTGTCAAAGAATGAGAGCAGGCTAATTTGCATTTGAAAAATAAAGGTCTGGGACAATTTTTGCCGAGGTGGCGCAGTGGTTAGGGTGCAGTACTGCAGGCCACTTCAGCTGACTGTTATCTGCAGTTCGGCGGTTCAAATCTCACCGGCTCAAGGTTGACTCAGCCTTCCATCCTTCCGAGGTGGGTGAAATGAGGACCCAGACTGTGGGGGCGATATGCTGACTCTATAAACCGCTTAGAGAGAGCTGAAAGCCCTATGAAGCGGTATATAAGTCTAACTGCTATTGCTATTGCTATTGTGAACAGATACCTACATTAGAAGGTGCATAGAAAGTTTTTATATATCAATATACATTGAAAATATAACTTATTAGGAAAGCAGTGCAAGGCAGGAATAAGGGCAATGGTAGCAGGTGAAAAGACTCATCAATGTTTGGTTTTCTAGAAATGGTCTAGATAAGAAGGTCAAAAAAGTGCATATTTGAGATGAGGAACATGACATTGCTCCACCAGCTTTGCATGGGAATGTCATAATCTCAGCTGCCATAAGGAACACTTGCATGCTAGGGAAACTACTCTATGACTAGATCCAGAAATTGGTCCCAGTCTTGCTATAAGCCTACCACTGTTCAGAATACAAATTGACAATAAATCTGATATAAACCCATAAATTATCTGCCTGTAGTTCTGAACATCTGCAGTTTTTATCCCACCTTGCTGAAAAAGAAGACAACTGCAGTCCCTGATTTTTCCCATTCATATGGGATGGAAATATGGAAGAATGGAACTCCAATTTTCTGAATCATATCAGAATGCAGACAATGAGTTGCATCACATACTGCCTGGACAGTGAAATGTTTGGGCCATTTTCAAAACTGATAACTCACAACTCTTTAAACTCTTTAAAGTTGTCTATTTTTCATTATATTACGTGGACATTTAGCAAATTTATTTTGATAGATTTTGAAAAATGGGCATGTTTGACTTAGGTTTAGGTTTAGGTTTATTGGGATTTATATGCCGCCCTTTTCCCTGAGGGGACTCAGGGCGGCTTACAACCACAGGGGAGGGGAAGTGCAAGGTCAAAACAAACACTTTGTGAACAAAAGAAAAATAATAAAACACAGCTTTCATTCAGCAATCAAACACTCGGGCGGGTAATTGGAAGCCTATCCCCAGGCCTGCTGGGAGAGCCAGATCTTGAGGGCTGCGCGGAAGGTCTGGGTCGTGGTGAGGGTGCGGATCTCCATGGGGAGCTCGTTCCATAGGGTCGGGGCAGCAACAGAAAAGGCTCTCCTCCGTGTGGTCGCCAGTCGACATTGACTGGCAGATGGAATTCGGAGGAGGCCCAGTCTGTGCGATCTGATTGGTCGATTTAGGGAGGTAATCGGCAGAAGGCGGTCTCTCAAGTACCTAGATCCACTACCATGGAGTGCTTTAAAGATGGTCATCATTATCCTGAAGCGCACCCGGAGACCAACAGGCAGCCAGTGCAGCTCGCGGAGGACAGGTGTAACGTGGGCGAACCGAGGTGCGCCCACTATCACTCGCGCGGCTGCATTTTGGACTAGCTGTAGTCGCCGGATGCACTTCAGGGGCAACCCCATGTAGAGCCCATTGCAGTATTCCAGTCTAGAGATCACAAGGGCTCGAGTGACTGTTGTGAGGGCCCCCCGATCTAGGTAGGGCCGCAACTGGCGGACCAGGCGAACCTGGGCAAATGCCCCCCTGGTCACAGCTGACAGCTGGTGGTCAAAAGTCAGCTGTGGATCCAGGAGGACTCCTAAGTTGCGGACCCTATCTGAGGGGTATAAAATTTGACCCCCCAGCCTAAGCGTTGGTGTATTAGCCAAATTATTGGGGGGGAAACACAACAGCCACTCGGTCTTATCCGGGTTGAGCACCAGTTTGTTAGCACTCATCCAGTCCTTAACGGCCTCCAGACCCCGGTTCATCACGTCCACCGCTTCATTGAGTTGGCACGGGGCGGACAGATACAATTGTGTATCGTCCGCATATTGATGGTATTTTATCCCGTGCCTCCGAATGATCTCGCCCAGCGGTTTCATGTATATGTTAAATAGTAGGGGGGATAGGACCGAACCCTGAGGTACTCCACATGTTAGGGGCCTCAGGGACGATCTCTGCCCCCCCACTAACACCGACTGCGACCTGTCCGAGAGGTAAGAGGAGAACCACCGCAAAACAGTGCCTCCCACTCCCACCTCCCGCAGTCGTCGCAGAAGGATACCATGGTCGATGGTATCGAAAGCCGCTGAGAGGTCAAGGAGAACCAGGATGGACGCATAGCCTCCATCTCTGGCCCTCCAGAGATCATCGGTCAATGCGACCAAAGCGGTTTCTGTGCTGTAACCAGGTCTGAAGCCGGACTGGAAGGGGTCAAGATAGCTAGCTTCCTCCAAGGCCCGTCGAAGCTGAAAGGCCACCACTTTCTCAACAACCTTCCCGATAAAGGGAAGGTTGGAGACAGGACGAAAGTTGTTTAAGATGGCTGGATCTAACGATGGTTTCTTTAGGAGGGGTCTCACCACCGCCGTTTTGAGTACGGCGGGGAAGTGCCCCTCCCGAAGAGAGGCGGTGACAACCGCCTGGATCCAGCCATGTGTCACCTCCCTGCTGTTAGCCACCAGCCAGGAGGGACACGGGTCCAGAATACAAGTGGAGGCACTTACAGCTCGGATGGCCTTGTCCACATCCCCAGAGGCAACTTCCTGGAACTCAACCCAGAACTGATGTGGCAAATGATCCTCCTGTGTCTCAGCTGGATCTACTGCGGTGGAGTCCAAGTCCGATCGCAACCGAGCTACTTTGTCCGCCAAGAATTGAGCATAATCCTCAGCCCTACCCTGCAAGGGGTCTCCCGCATCCCTCCTATTAAGGAGGGAGCGGGTTATCCTGAACAGGGCGGCTGGGCGTGACTCGGCGGACGCAACCAAGGAAGAAATATATGATCTTTTTGCAGTTCTTAATGCTCGGACATAGTCCTTGGTGCAGGTAGTTAAGAGTGCTCGGTTTACCTCGGACCTATCGGACCTCCACTGGTGCTCTAGGCATCTCCTCCGGCGTTTCTTCTCCCGGAGTTCCTCGGTAAACCAGGGAGCTCTCCGGGATCCACTGACCCGGAGGGGCCGTAGTGGCGCAATCCGGTCGAGAGACTCCGACGCCGCCGAGTACCAGGCGGCAGCCAGAGTCTCCGCCGAACTGTGGGCGAGGGTATCAGGAATAACCCCAAGCTCCGTCTGGAACCTCAAAGGGTCCATAAGTCGCCTGGGGCGGAACCACCTGGTCGGTTCCTCCTCCCTACGGTGGGGGTTTGGCCTCCGGAAGTCAAGCCTCAGTAGGCAATGGTCTGACCACGACAGGGGTATGATCTCATTACCCCTCAGACCAAGATCACACATCCACTGCTCCGAGAGGAATACGAGGTCGAGCATGTGACCCGCTGCATGGGTTGGGCCCCGAATTACTTGGGTCAAGCCCATGGCCGTCATGGAGGCCATGAACTCCTGCGCCCCATCAGAGCGTTCACCGAGCGATGGCAAGTTGAAATCCCCCAGAACTATAAGCCTGGGGAACTCAACTGCCAGCTCGGCTACTGACTCGAGGAGCGAGGGGAGGGATGCTGCAACGCAGTTGGGAGGCAGGTACGTTAGCAGCAAACCCACTTGACCCTTGAGGTCCAACTTTATCAGCAGAGACTCACACCCGACAAGCTCCGGAGCAGGGACCCTACGAGGTAACAGAGACTCCCGGATTACAATAGCCACACCGCCACCCCTTCCCTGGGCTCTCGGCTGATGAAGCACCTGAAATCCCTCTGGGCACATCTCTACAAGGGGGACTCCTCCTTCTGTGCCCAGCCAGGTTTCAGTAATACATGCCAGGTCTGCCCTCTCGTCAACAATTAAGTCCCGGACGAGGGGAGCTTTGTGAACAACAGACCTGGCATTTAGCGACAACAGCCTGAGACCAGGGTCCTGACTACTCGCGCCATCTGGTCTTGGAGTGGGACTCCTAGGGCCGGAAGGAGGGATCTCTGCAATGTAGCGAACCCTCCTTCCCCGGTAATGGCCAGCCCTAAGGTCCCCGCCGTATCTGCCTCTCCCTGTCACGACCGCTATGCTCCGACCCACTCCCATGTCCATGGTCCCCCCAACCACCCCGGTTCCTCCCGCCTTCCCCAGCAGGTCCTCCGAGTCAAACATACTCATTTATCCACTCTAACAATTCCCACGTAAAAATTTAAAACATATAAAATACAAGGGTAACAATTACTAAAAGTGGGCCATTCATTCAATTCCAGCCAGCTCCCATACACTCAGCATTCTATTTAAAATTGCGCAGTTATAGTATGTAATAATAATAATAATAATAATAATAATAATATGGGAACAATGGAGGAAGCGATGGTTTGCTCCTCTCCCTTCTTATGACCTGAGGAAATGTCCTAAGCCACCAAATCAAAAGTACGTAGTATATCAGGTGGCTGTAGGCAAGCGAGATTAAATATAAGACTCCAAAGTTCATAAACGACATCCGTATAGTCTTGTCCCACTGGTGGAAGTTAGCGGGCTGTATATTCGAGAGTCTCTTTCCCAAGGATATATAAGGGCCCCAATGTAGGGGACCAGAGTTCGAGGCTAACTTGCACCGCTCTTGGAGATGGAAGGAGAAATGCTGGTATTCTCGGGGCTCAGTCCTTATCCCTGTAGTCGCCATCCTCTATTTCTCCCCGCCAGTTGGCCACAGTCCTACTCCTCCTACTAGTTTAATGAGCAGGGAGCAAAGTCCGGAGGGGGCTACAACGACGATAGACAGCAAAGCAGCAGATGATAAATCATAAATAATAAAATGGCGACAGATAGTACAGTGAGCAGAGATAGATCCGAGGGGGGGGGGGCGTCTAGGGCGATAACAAGCACGTCCATTCAATCTGTAAATTCAGTGCAGCCTCCAACAACTTCCGACAGCCCCCTTCTTTAAAGTAAAATAAATTAAAAATTCACCCCTCTCAGTTCACTAGTCACCAAGACTCACAATCTCAGTCACGACTACTCAGCTCCAGCATAGTCAGCAAGCTGGCCGGAGAAGAGGATGTAAAATGTAATACTGTGAGTCAGCTGATTGGCGCCGCCATTTCCTCCATGCTTTCCTCCACGTTTCTCTTCCAACCTCAGCAGCTGCTGTTCCGCTGCTCTGGGATGGATGCTAGGACCAGGGGCCAGCAGGTAATTGGCCAGGGGGCTCACCAGCAGCACCAAGGGCTACCAGGAAGACCAGAGATGGTAAGGGGAGGCTCCAAACAGGCTCCGAACGCCCGCCGCCGCTCTCACCGCCGCGCGCCGCCGTCGCCGCCACCCTCGTACAGCTGGGTAGCCCGGGCTGCCGTTATGAAGAAAATGCGAGCCTCCGGATTCCGGGGGTCTTAGGCTCTCCCAGGCGCTGTTCCCAAGGCCAGAGAAGGCCAGAGATGGTAAGGGGAGGCTCCGAACAGGCTCCGAACGCCCGCGCGCCGCTCTCACCGCCGCGCGTCGCCGTCGCCGCCGTCCTCGCACAGCTGGGTAGCCCGGGCTGCCGTTATGGAGAAAATGCGAGCCTCCGGATTTCAACAGGTCCTATGGGATCCGAGGGTCTTAGGCTCTCCCAGGCGCTGTTCCCAACAATTTTTGCGGTCCGTTTGGGGCTTCCCGGTGCTTTTTCGCCAGGTTAATGTAGAGCGAAAAAGCCCGGTCGCCATTCCAAACCCGCACATGCGCAAAGCTGACTTAGCCAGCTTTTTCAGTTTTCTAATTCTCCTATCCCTCTTCCAAATCTCTTTGCGTTTTAAAAATATGAAGGGTCAATCATCAACTGTAAAGAAATAACGAGACAAGAAATGACCATAGACTAGCATTTGGTAGGGCAGCTATGAAGGCCTTGGAAAAGATGTTCAAATGTCATCATGGGAGCCAAGGTGGCGCAGTGGTTAGGGTGCAGTACTGCAGGCCACTTCAGCTGACTGTTATCTTCAGTTCAGCGGTTCAAATCTCACCGGCTCAAGGTTGACTCAGCCTTCCATCCTTCCGAGGTGGGTGAAATGAGGACCCAGACTGTGGGGGCGATATGCTGACTCTGTAAACCGCTTAGAGAGGGCTGAAAGCCCTATGAAGCAGTATATAAGTCTAACTGCTATTGCTATTGCTATCATGTGAACTATATTTACAAAGATCGAAATTATACAAGCTGCTATGGTATTCTCTGTGACATACTATAGAAGCAAAAGTGAAGCATACTTTGAAGAAGTAATAGGAAAAATATTGATGTTTTTGAACCTTGTTGGAAAAGACTCCTGAGAAGAGTGTGGACATGAAGAAAAAAATGAATTATCAAACAAATCAACACAGAGTTCTCACTCAATGCACAAATGAATAGGTTCAAATTATCCTACTACACAAGACCTAGTCTCCTAGAGAAAGTTTTAATGCTTGGAACGATGGAAGGAAGAAAAGGACATCCAACAACAAGGAATTCAGTGCCAATGAATCAGTGGTGGGTTGCTAATCCTGTTCCAACCGGTTCGGTTGGAACGGGGCCGGCGGCGTCCTCGTGCATGTGCGCAGTTCACGCATGTGTCTTAGCGCCTGCGCGATGCTCCAGCTGCTCGCGGAGACTCACGCAGGTGCTGTATTTGCCATCCAGCTGCTCGCGGAGAATCGCGTAGGCGCTGTATGTGCCATGCGACTGCCTGGAAGCGCAGAAGCCTTCAAAGACCAGTAAGGAGCGCGGGCGGGTGGGTGGGCCCTTTGCTGTTCCCGGAAGTTACTTACTTCTGGGTTCGCCGACCAACCGGTTCGCGGGGACTGCCGCAAACCGGTTGAAACCCACCCCTGCAATGAATGCACTGTTGGAAAACCTGGAAGATTAGGTTACGGACCGATCACCCCAGAAAAAATCTACTATGTGACTGCTAGAAAATAAAAAAAGATCTTGATGGCACATAACAAATCAAAAGAGATTTGGGCTGGTATATTTGTAAATCATCTACCTTTTCCGTAGTAGTTCAACTGTTATGTGACTATCATTCTGTAACTTTCCTTTGTATGTTTTACATTTACTTTTTTATTTCCAAAAAAAAATATGACTTCTGACTGTATTAATACTAAGATGTCGTATTCAGAGCTTTGCATATCTTTTATAACATATTGCCACAGTAATTCAAATTTAGTGTCAGAGATCTACTGAAGTTGCTTAGTCTGTTCAATTGTACCAAAAGAGGCTAATTTTTAAGTATTGAAAAATAGAGATGAATGTTCCTGTTTCATTAATATTTAAACATATGAGGCAATTTCATACTCTGTACAGACGTCAGCCATTTGACCAAAGCCTTGAGCTATCTAAATGTAAAAATCCCAAAGTTTATTTTCTTAAACATTAAAAAACAATACAGCATATTACAAAAAATGTGGGGAGGGGAAGGAGTGAAATCAGATCCTTGGTTTCACTTTGGTTTCACTTTCTAATGTTGCTGTAAGAACTAGCTTTCTTTTGAACTTTGTCGAGGTTATCATCAACCTGCAACTTTAGGATCTGAGGAGTAATATATTTTATTAATCCTCAGTTGCACCACTCTGGTGACCCTGATGACACAGATAAACCTTCAGGTGACCTTAATGACTTGCTAAAAGAATGCAAATGACCAGCTGTCTGCAAGGAGTCTAAATCTTTCCATTCCCCACCAGTCAGAGCTGAAGAAACTTCTTGGATGAGAAGTGAAATGTTTTCAAAGAAAAAGCAGAAAATCCAGTTGCCTCTTGAAAAAGCAACTTGGGGACATTAATATTTTTTTTTACAAATTGTATCTCTTACCACAGCGGTTTTCAACCTGTGCTCCATGGACCCTTGAGAGGCTGCAATATCACCACAGGAGATCTGCAAAGCCTTGAAGGAATGTTATGATTTAAATATTGAGTTGTCTTGGGGTTCAGTGGCCGTGGTCTGTGGCCACAAAAGATATTTGAAGGGGGTCTGTGATGAATAAAAGGTTGAGAACCATTGTCTCACCATAATCAGGACAATGATTAGAAATCTTTAGGAGTTCTGGGACTTGCTGTCCCAATGAAGGCTACCATATTTGGGCTGCAAACATCCAACTCACCATTATGCAGAAACAAGAGTTGTGGAATACACACCTCTGAATACATTTGGTGCAGGAATAGATTGAGGAAGACTGTTAAAATTTCCCCATTTTCTTGAGAGATGCGTACGTGGATTAATCTGTTCCAAATCGGAGTTTCAGAAGATTAGCGCTGAAAGAAAGAAAGGAAAAGTGACACGGAAAAGATTTATTGGATTGATGAAATATAATCTGTTTGCAGATGGGAAATAAAAAGAGAATGGATAAATGGGTTTTCCCCTCTGCTTTGTATCTTCATTTTATTTCAGCTGAAGGGTTCCCATCAGGAAAGAGCTATATAAGAAAGTAAAGGAACTATATGCGATAGACCTAACCAATTCCTCTTTTTATTCAGTCGGGAAAGTCTGATTTCTGTTCACAAGGAAAGGAAGGCACATGATTTTTTTTTTAAGGCTGTAGTTGATGTGGCTCAGATCCTGAGAAGTCACCAGCTCTTGACTTTCTCTTTTGGCAGACTTGTAGTATTTTGAATTTCAACACCAATTAGACCCAGCTGACATGACCAGTGGTCAATGGATTGCGATAAAGAGAATCCCCTAGTTAACAAGCAAAAGTTATAATTAAAGACAGTGTAGGTTTGCTGAGTTTCTTCAAGCCTGGAGGCTTTCTGTCTTCAGTCCAGAATAACTTAACAATTTCCTCTTGCAGCACATTATATTCAGAGTGAAATGTGGTGCTTTTATCAGGCTTTTGTCAGAGCCTCTTGTGCTGCAGTGATCTTAGTTGGATATTCTAGTTTATAGAAAAGGGACCAGTTCCTTTTCAGGCTAAGGAAGCTGCCCAAAAGGCAGAATGGTCTTGATGGACTCAACCGTTAGTCCATCAACATCAAGTCCAGAATAAGAAGTCTCAAACACTAGATCCGTTTTTTTTTTCCATGACCCTTTCAAAATCATGGTGATAAGAAATAGTGTGACATTTTTGGCAATATTATCAAATTGGCTATTAAAAAGTAGACAAAAGATTTGGGGTGTAAACTGCATTGCGCGGAGCAACCTAACTGGTTATGTGTTGTAGAGCTCAACAATATGCCCATATTTTCTAACATGCCCATATTTTTTTTCTCTCTCTCATACACAAACACACACACATGCACACACATTGCATTGATAAAGGAATGTGGTTCACACATCTATATCTGTGTCAGTATGGATAATTTTGAAATATAATTTTGGGCCTTTGGGTCATGATGTGCTAAAGTCACAGTTGGATGACATTATTATTATTGTTGTTTAGCTTCTAAATTTATTGTTTTATTGTTTCATTATTGTTTTTAAGAGTATGAATTTGGTAGTTGTATTAATTTTGTTAGGTCTCATATTGATTTTTATTGTTGTTGTTGTTGCTCAGTTAGATATTTAAATTGAATTAGGCATTTTTGTCAATTTATCAAGTCCTTCTAAGGACCTGGGATAGGGATATGTTCTTTTTAAATAATATCAAAAGTAATGTGGAAGGATATGCCAGGTAAACTACTTTTTGCAGTTTATTATTGTTATTATATGCACAATGCCGACTGGCAACCACCCAGAGGAGGGCCTTCTCTGTGGCTGCTCCGGCCCTTTGGAACGAGCGCCCCATGGAGATTCGGACCCTCACCACCCTCCAGGCCTTCCGCAAAGCCCTTAAAACCTGGCTGTTCCGACAGGCCTGGGGCTAATGAGTTTTTTGTCCCCCCTTGAATGGTATGGTTGTTGAGTGTTTTAAATTGTGGTATTGTTTTGTTCGTGTTCTTTTTTCTTACTCGTACCCCCCCCCCCTGACTTGGTTGTGAGCCGCCCTGAGTCCCCTCCGGGGAATAGGGCAGCATAGAAATATAATAAACTCAACTCAAACTCAACTCAACACAACAATGTAAAATCACAGCTTCCAGTTCTTTGACTGGCGTTGGCCTTCATATGCATTAAGTTCTTCCCAAGAACCTAAGATGTTGCACTATATTGTTTTGGTATATGTGTGGATCCAAGCTTTTGTAATTGACAGATGAAAATCTTGACAATGTGTCGGTTTTCTAAATGCTGTCCAAATTTTTTATGGCACCCAGTGTGCTGATAAGCACTGGGACCACGATGGTTGGTTTATGACCTAACCTTTATTTTTCAGATTTTGATACTTTGTGATCTTCTCCCACTTTGTCCTCAGCGGCTTTCGATACCATCGACCATGGTATCCTTCTGCGACGACTGCGGGAGGTGGGGGTGGGAGGCACTGTTCTGCAGTGGTTCTCCTCCTACCTCTCGGACAGGTTGCAGTTGGTGTTGGTCGGGGGACAGAGATCGACCATGAGGCCCCTAACATATGGGGTGCCGCAGGGGTCGGTCCTGTCCCCCGTACTATTTAACATCTACATGAAACTGCTGGGCGAGATCATTCGGAGGCACGGGATAAGATACCATCAATATGCGGACGATACACAGCTGTATCTGTCCGCCCCGTGCCAACTCAATGAAGCGGTGGACGTGATGAACCAGGGTCTTGAGGCCGTTAGAGACTGGATGCGGGATAACAAGCTTGTACTCAACCCAGAAAAGACCGAGTGGCTGTTGTGTTTCCCTCCCAACAATTTGGCTAGCATTCCATCACTCAGGCTGGGGGGCCAAATTTTACACCCCTCAGACAGGGTTCGCAACTTGGGAGTCCTCCTGGATCCACAGCTGACCTTTGATCACCACCTGTCGGCTGTGACCAGGGGGGCATTCGCCCAGGTTCGCCTGGTGCGCCAGTTGCGACCCTACCTGAATCGGGAGGCACTCACAACAGTCACTCGCGCCCTCGTGACCTCTAGGCTGGAATACTGCAACGTGCTCTACATGGGGCTGCCCTTGAAGAGCATCTGGTGACTTCAGCTAGTCCAGAATGCGGCCGCGCGAGTGATTGTGGGTGCACCTCAGTTCACCCACATAACACCTATCCTCCGCGAGCTGCACTGGCTACCTGTTGATCTCCGTGTGCGCTTCAAGGTGCTTCTTACCACCTATAAAGCCCTCCATGGTAGTGGATCTGGGTACTTGGGAGACCGCCTCCTGCCGATTACCTCCTCGAGACCGATCAGATCTCATAGATTAGGCCTCCTCCGAGTGCCATCTGCCAGCCAGTGCCGGCTGGCCACTACATGGAGGAGAGCCTTTTCAGTGGTAGCTCCAACCCTCTGGAACGAGCTCCCCGTGGGGATCCGTACCCTCACCACCCTTCAGACCTTCCACGCAGCCCTCAAGAACTGGCTATCCTGCCAGGCCTGGGGGTAGAGATTGATCTGCCCCCACCCGAATGTTGGATGAATGTTGTTTACTTTTTAATTATATGTAATGTTATATGTTATTGTCTGTATCCCCCTTCCTATGAGTTGTTAGCCGCCCTGAGTCCCCTCAGGGAAAAGGGCGGCCTATAAATAAACCTATTCAATTCAATTCAGAAAGTGTGGATAATTTCAATGTGGTATGTTATGAGCCAAGACTTTTTCAGTCTGTAAATGGAAATCCCACAATTGAGCCAAGTCATTTTCAACTACCTTTTCAACTATATATTTCCACCAGTTTTTCACTACTGATACATGATAATTTTTACAGATGTTCCAGTGAATCATTATGGCGATTGTGTTATAGCGTTGTTTATAACCAGTTTGTCTGATCTTGCATGAACTGAGTGTGTGATTGACAGTTTCTTCTGCTTCTTTGTACAATCTGCACTTTTGAGTCATTTGATGATGTTCAATTCTGCCCTTGATTTCACACACGCGCGCACACCCACACACACCATATATATTAAACAATTAATGATAATTAGAAATGACCAATCTTCACTGTGAATAAGAGACATCTGGGCCAAATTTTCTCTACTGATGCAGTAAAAAAGACATCAATTGCTTATTGCATGCAGGCATTTAACTGTACACCCCAGAACATCTTTGCCTAGCCTAGCAGAAGGAATGCATCTGAAGCAGCACTCATAGCCAGCAATCTCTTCTATCCATCTGTGAACAAAAAAGGTTGAATTAAAGGATCACTTACAATGTATTTTCTTTCAATTAGAGAGGTTAGAGAAGGGGAGGGCTCTGAACACTGGGAGGAGAAGGCTGATGCCAATTTTTAAGCATGAACAGCTTTAACACAATTTTCAACAGGTTTGTATTCTCTGGCAACCTTACACCTCAGATGAAACCCAAGACATCTGCACTTCTGCCATATTACTAGCTCTCATGAGCATAATACATAGAAACAACAGTCTTGAAGGAAAAGCGAAAACAAGGGCAATTACAGAGGGCTGTTTTCAACTATACTGATCCCACCATTGCTTGAAGTGGGGGTTGAGTTTGTTTCTAGTGGCAGAGGAAGCTTGAAAGATTGCTCACCCAATCCCAACACCATACATACTTCAGAGCTGCACATCGGTTGGGCTAGAGGTACAGAAGTGAGATATCATATGCTCTTTGAACTTCCTCCAAGTTTGGTTGCCCTCTCTGATAATAATTAACACCCACATTTTGTTAGCTCCTGGATGCCAGAGGTCTGATTGATCAAGTGTCCTGTAAAGTGAGCAGAATGGTTTGGGTGTGTGTTTGTATTCCTGCTATTATTTTTTTCCAACTTCCAAATCGAGGACAATTTACAATTTTCCCTACCAAGTTTTTATTTCCTGCATTTCTCCGTGACCCGACAAATGCACGGACGTCAAAAGTGTGCCGACAAAACCGCGGCAATAAAATTACGACATTGAAATCGCACCCTCAACAGGGTGCTGACAAAACCGCGCCCACAAAACTGTGATTAGGGTTAAGGTAAGGGTTAGGGTTAGGGTTAGGGTTAGATTCAGGGTTAGATTTAGGGTTAGGTTTAGGATTAGGGTTAGATTTAGGGTTATTACATTGTTTTCACATTGTTTGTTGAAGGTGCGCTTTTGTTGGTGCGCTGTTGTGGGTGCGCTGTTGGCACGGTTTTCTCGGCACGGTTTTGTCGTGCGCGCATTTGTTAGTGAACCGCATTTCTCTAGTACTCGTTTGCCTTTTTTTTTCTTAACCATGATAGTCTTCAAGAGCTGAATGATAAATGTAGGTGCCAAATTTCTTTCTATTATTTATTATTTATTAAATTTATAGGATGCCCAATCCCGCAGGACTCTGGGTGGCTTACAAAGCGAAAGAAAAAAGAAAATGGAAAAAAAAGAAAGATAAAAAATAAAAATAATTTAAAATTCACAACACACATTCATTCTAGTCGGGGCTGGACCTTTCAATAAAGTCAACAGCCCCAGGCCTGCCAGAAGAGCCAGGTTTTAACAGCCTTCCTGAAGGCCATGAGAGTGGGCAAGGTCCGGACCGCTGGGGGTAATTGATTCCAAAGGTCGGAGCAGCCATCTAAAGGTATATGTCCATCTAAAGGTATATGTCCATTATGGAAGACTGCAAATGTTTATCCAGATATTACTTACTTGTCCCTGGGGTCCAGAGGCCCCTTGTAAATTGTCTTGGCAATTATGATTGTTTAATGGCTGCAGTCCTGAACTTTTCTGAATATTGCTACTTGCTCAGAAGTAACAGAGAGCAAGCAAGGAAAACTAGGAAAAAACATTTTGGGAAGGAAGGCTAAAGAGAATGGAAGGTACCATTCTGATAATTCTTTGTAACTAGGAATGCTTCCCGGAAGCCAATTTTAAGTACAGAAACATCTTCCTGACAAGTCATTCTCCAACACTATCCATAGCATTTTCACCAGTTCCTAGAGTCTACATGAGCTACAACATTTAAGGGGGAGGAATCCACTGCCCATGCCAACTCACTGAGATCTACCCAACAAGACAGGGTCAGGGCTACCACAAAGGTATGTCCTCAATGCACACTGCTGGTCAAGGTTCTAGACAGAAACCATGGAAGCATAGATCAGCACAGTCAACCAGAATATTCCCCTCTAGTCCTATCTGTAGCCCAAGTCAATCAACAAAAACTTCACTGCATAATAAGGCTATATAAGTCTTTTCTTCAATAAATGTTTTGTTTAAGTGTCATCACATATTGTATTCCAAATAATTCAAAAGATCACTAGATATTGTATTATCCCATCTTGAACAAACCTTAAAAAAAACCTGTGTAGTTGTCAAAAATTATAACGAGGAGTAGACTATCCATGTTTCACAAACTGCATGGAACTGCAAGCCTTGTTGGAAAATTCCTGGAACTTCTAAGATCACAGATTTTCAGTGATGCAACAATTTGCAATTGTTAGCAATGAATAGCAATAGCAATAGCAGTAGACTTATATACCGCTTCATAGGGCTTTCAGCCCTCTCTAAGCGGTTTACAGAGAGTCAGCATATTGCCCCCAACAATCTGGGTCCTCATTTTACCCACCTCGGAAGGATGGAAGGCTGAGTCAACCCTGAGCCGGTGAGATTTGAACCGCTGAACTGCTGATCTAGCAGTAGCCTGCAGTGCTGCATTTAACCACTGCGCCACCTTGGCTCTGAAGGTGTAAAACAAGTTTTAAGCTTCTGATATAGAGTTAAAATACCCCCTGAAAAAGAATCACCCATCCCCCCAATGATAGTATACTTATCACCAGAATTGCCTCCCTCACAATCATTCTAAAAATGAAGTTTCCAGAATCCAAAAAGTTGTCAGGATTTACTATAATTATTTGCAAGTTCAGTAACCATTTTTACCCTGCAGGTAACAGATATGCATGTAAGTATCTTTTTTTTTTATTAGTCAGCTTAGTATATCAAACAATAGGTGTCAGCCACAATAAAATAGGATAGACTGAAATAAGAGAAAATAAAGAAGTATGATAAGACAAAATAGAAGAGATCAAATAGACCGAGATAAAATAGTGTAAGATACAATACAAAGAAATAAAATAAGATGAGTGATAAAATACAGCACAATGAGTATTCAAATGAATGTATCGCCTTCACAAGCTATCCTACTATGTTCAGTATAATGGGTTCTCAGATGAACAGCCCTGACCATAATCCTAACTGTGCTAATGACTCTATATGCATTTGTACCCTGAAGGAAAAAGTTAATATTTTGTTAGGTTTCCAATATGCAGTTCTGTTGAGTAGTGTCTTCAAATATTAAGCCCTTGCTGGCAGTGAAATAATACATGTGACGTATCTTCTACATCTGGTGCTCTACATAAACATGTTCTCTGCACAGGGGAAAGAGTGTAATTGTTCTTAAAGTTCCCCATCAAATGCCAGTTGTATTTGACATGTCTCTTCCAGAAATTACCACTTTAGATGTTCTTGGGATGTTCAAAGAATTAGAGGCAACACAGGCACCAAATTTTCACAGTAATTTTCTCCTTCCTACATGGGAGTGTGCCATCAAATTCATTACCAACAGATACTATATGTAGAAATTAAATCTTTAGGGATTGAGAATTTGAGAACAATTTTTTGGTTGAAATTCCTAATAATAGAATCAAAGTGTTTATTATTATTGGAGACCACAGGGTACATATCTTGCTTCACAATTTTTCTTGAGGAGATTGTTGGATTTATTTCATTATAAAGTAATAAAAGAGACAGCAGGAGCTACCATTAAGAGTTTATTTTTATGGCCCATTTTCTGCTGATCTGAAGCCTCATTGCTGCCCCCATTACCCAACTGAAAACTCCCAAGCAGATCTTAATTTGGGATTGAATTGAATTGTGTGAAGCTAGCAAAGTTCTTGAACAATGGGGGAGATGATTATGCAATAAATAATGGGGCTGTCATACACATCATTTATTCATAATGTTCATATCTGTTAACCAGTTCTTAACTAGATAAGTGCAAGAGCATCATATTCAACCCGCAATAATTTAAGCAAAATTCTCTCATCCTTTGGAGATATTATTCTTTCATTGATGAGAGTGTTAACTGGTAGAACATTACTTCATAATATTATTATTAAACAACACTTGCAGATTGCAGAGTACAAATGACTGCTTATATAGATGTGGATTTATATCTTCCCTTTCATCAGTCACAAGGAGGACATGGACACGGGGAATAATAGAAGTCCCATCTCAATTATCATTAAACCACCTGAGAAGAGATAGTCCTTTCCTTTCCTTAACCTCTTCACTCCTTGTCATGACTGAGCAGAATATCATATGAAACACCATCTGATATATATATATATATATATATATATATATATATATATATATATATATGTATGTATGTATGTATGTATGTATGTATGTATGTATGTATGTATGTATGTATGTATGTATGTATGTATGTATATGTGTATGTATGTATGTATATGTGTGTATATATATATATATATATATATATATATATATATATATATATATATATATATATATATATACATACATACATACATACATACATACATACATACATACATACATACATACATACATACACACACACACACACACACTATTTGGATACTATGTACTTTCTTTCCTGTAATCAAAAGCCTTGATCTATCTCCTTAGGGCCCAATAGAACCCCAAAGAATTGAGAGGGTTGCAGAATCCCCTTCTGTGACCCTAAAATAAAGATCAGCATATCGTGGCACAAATGTCTCTAGCAAAAATTCAGAAAGATTCTCCCTTTGATGTGTTATCATTTATTTTGTAGATTGTATAATGGCTGCCCACTCTATTCTTATCACCGTATGGCAGTTTTCTTCTCTGAGCATTGTGCTGCCCTTAACAGAATGACAACTTCACCCATCAAAATACAATAATGCCAGGAATATTCTAGGTATATATCATATTCATGCAAATGTGTATATCATATAAGTGCTCTCAATCCAATATACATTCGGTCCAATATTGGATGAGTGAGTAAAAAGACAGACTAATGTTCAGTGTCACTGAAATCATATCACACTGTTGGACAGAATTTATTTTTCTGTGTGTGTGTGTGTGTGTGTGTGTGTGTGTGTGTGTGTGTGTGAGAGAGAGAGAGAGAGAGAGAGAGAGAGAGAGAGAGAGAGAGAGAGATGGTTTCCTTTCCTTTCCTTTTCCTTTCTCCTTTTCTTGCTTCCTCTATTTCACAATATATCCCAATATTTCATTTTGTTTAAACATTTTTAAAATTGGTATTGGTATTTAAATAGTTTTCCTTTCACATTAATTTATCTCTACAAGGTTATTATCTCTTCCGACTTAAGAGCAGTTTGCCACCATTGTTCCTATACTAGTCACGACATCTTTACAAATGTCTATTGAGATTCTCAATCATCCAAGTCATGGTTGTCCCAAAGGTGCTTTTAAAAGAGGCAATTGGACCTTCTTGTCTTTCTTTGAAGGCGTTTCACTTCTCATCCAAGAAGCTTCGTCAGGTCTGACTGGATGGTGGGGAATGGAAGGATTTATATTTCTTGCAGTGACCTGGTCATTTGCATTCTTTTAGAGAGTCATTGAGGCCAGTTGAACTACTCATGGTCACCTGAGTAGTGCAAGTGGGTATGGAGACTTCTTGGAACTGCTGAAAGGACTGTGTTGTAGACTGTGAAGTGGACCGAGGATTGATGAGACAGAAGGCGCCTGAGGTAACTCAACAACTTTTATTCGAACAGAGAATCAACGTTAACAAAGTAGATAGCGATTCAGCACCTCGCCCTGCTTGACAGCTATTTATACGGACCAATAGGTGCGCTTCTGACAGCCCGCGCTCAGCCAGCTGCGCCTTAGCCAATCAGGCGTGGCTTGGCTGTTAATAGCAGCAATAGCAATTAGACTTATATACTGCTTCATAGGGCTTTCAGCCCTCTCTAAGCGGTTTACAGAGTCAGCATATTGCCCCCAACAACAATCCGGGTCCTCAGTCAGCTGTTGCCGGCTGTCAGTTGTAAGTGTGAGGACTAAACACTTCCCCCCCCCTAGCGAGGGCGCATGCGGAAACGTTGAGCATGCATACTTGTGAAGATAGGCGGGACGGAGGTGGACACGCCCAGAGCGCCTCAGTTCAGGAGGTGGCAGCGGAGAGGTAAGACATCCCTGTTGCAGCTCCTCCCCGAAGGGAGTGGAGCTCCAGGTGACATCACCAAGGCCTGCACTAGAGGGTGGAACCGCAGATACAGGTAGGCCGGGGCGAAGGAGCGCAGCCAATGGAGGCGGGGTTGAGTAAACTCGCGAAGATAGATTAAACAGACTGGACATAGAGGATGTCATATCCTTCCCCCTCTGTTAAGAGAGAGTTGTTCAATTTTGACATACAGATGACTTCTTTAATTCCACTTTCAAACCAGTGATCCTTTCTGTCCAAAATGTGGGCTTTGCTGTCTTCAAAAGTGTGGCCTTTGTCTTTTAAACCTTTGGGAAAATGTATTTACAACATCACCTACCCATCACTAAAGTGCATGTCCTTATTATTGTATGTGTTTGCTTGTGTATCATGTGTATTCATCCATCCACTCACTTGCCAAATAAGTCTTCGTAGTTTTGTCTAGTGGTTAAGGCACCAAACTAGAAACCAGGACATTATGAATTCTAGTTTCACTTTAAGCATGAAAGTTGGCTGGTTAACTTTGAACCAGTCACTGTCTCTCAAGCAACTTACCTCACAGATTGTTGTGGGGAAAATAGGAAGAGGAAGGAGTACTTCTATTTATAAAAGTAGTAAAGGCAGGAGATAAACAGATAATATTATGTAGATGGATGATTCTAGAAGTTGCTAGAAAATACTAATTCAGAAATGACCCCACGGTACTCTGCCCTTGATCAGCATCTTTTTCAGAGAGCGACAGATGGTTAAGGATCTTTTTATGGATGAAGGATAAGAATAAAGCCTTATTATATATGAAGGTGTTCTGACCCCCCTCGTTCCACACCAAAGCACTCCAAGCCAAAGATACTTTACGGAATTTATTAATAGACAGACAGGTCCTTGGCAGCAAACCGGCACAGACAAGCCTTGGCAGCAATCCAGCACAGATAAGCCTTGGCAGCAATCCAGCCTGCCAAGCTCACAATACTGTTCTCCAACATTAGTTAATGCGTTGACTTCTGCAAAAGGGGCGTGTGCACAAGCATTCCTTTTATAGTCTGGAGAGGAGCCTAATTACCACCAGCTGAGTGCAATTACCTCCTGTAACTGCGTAATTGTTCCTTACACCTATTAGCTCTCCGGTGCCGGGCATCTAGGATCAACTCCCTTGGCTCCTCCCCACTGCTGACGTCCAGATCACACTCCCTTGTCTCCTCCCCACTGGTCCAAGCCTCAGGTGCCTCCTGGTGGCCAACCAGCCTCTCTGTGCCCTGCTCGGAATCGGAACTCTGTCCAGGGTCCTCCACATCCTCCAAAGCTGACTCATAGGGCCCCTCGCTGTCGGAGTCTGGTGGCAGCTTCAACGGCTCCTGCTGGGCCACAACATGAAGGTATTTTCAATTTTTTAAAGTTGAAATACTGGCAAAGGAAAAAAAAATCTATATTGCTACATCGACTTGTGGAAAAAGGAAATTCAGTATCATGAGATTATGAATGGAATGTGGAACAAAAATAACATACAGATTTTCAGCAAAACGAACATATAATGAAGTTCTCCATTTGTGGTCCTTGTTTTTTTTGGTGATTGTAGCAAAGAACTGATTGCTCATCACCTCTTTTACTGCGAAATTAATAGCACTGCAAAAGAAGTTGAGCAAAATGGAACAATAATATTATTAAGGAAGAAACAAGGGTTTTTGCCAAGTGTGAACATAGTGTAGGCAAAGGCAAAACTATTTTTAGAGAGAATCTGAGCAGTATGTAAGATGGACTTGGCCAATCCTTGTCTTTGGCAACCATATAAAACATTGAGGGGTGTTTCTTGGCCTCAGTTCCTAGTCTTAGGATCATAAAGTTCTAAAGAGAGATTTTTCCTCCATTTCAAGTCCTAGGTCGTAACATAAATGTGTGACCTCTATCAAACTAGTTATATAATTCTGTCTGTATAACTTTCATAGGTGCATCCTCATTTCTAAATGATGCAATATCTATATTGTGGTACTCCTCTCCCAGTACTGATTGAACTTTTTTATTTTAGGTGGAAATAGACATATCTAGTTCAGAGCCACTGTTTTATGTCTGTGGAACTGAATCTGGATGTTGGATAGCTGTACCATCTTTAAAATTTGATCATAAGTTGGGTAATTTTGAGAAAGTAAAATTTAGAAAATATGAACTCAAAAGTTTGCTGTTCGTGTTTTGACCATTTTCTCAAAAAAATAATATTTAGTGGGAAAAGTTTAACAAACTTTCAAATGGTTCTTCCACTAAGTCCAAGGTCAAAAATCATTTTTACCAGCTACATTCCCAGATCATTTATTCAAATATCTCTCAGATGGAGATGCTGATAATTCTGTATTTACGTTGCAAGGATAAGCATGTTTGCCCAAAGCTACTGAATTCTCTACCATTTTCTTACCAAAAGTATAAATATGAGGGGGAAGAGGAAAATCTTATTTCTTATTTGCTTTGTCTAAAATTTTAGATGATCTCTGAATGGGAACATGAAGTCTCCTGAGTAAGAATCTTCCATGGATGAATGTTTGCTCATAAATAAGTCATTTTGGGAATGCAAAGTCCAAGTGTTTGGAATGCTCTTCTCAGCCAGGTGAACTGATTCACTTTCTATAGTTAAAGACTTTGTTTCTCAATGTAGGACAGAAGCAGAGGTGGGTTCCTACCAGTTCGCACCTATTCGGTAGAACCGGTTCGTCAAATCTACAGAACTGGTTAGAAGAGGTTCCACTAGTGGACCCAGAAAGCAGGCCATACCTACAGAAGAGGCTCCAAAAATTTTTGAAACCCACCACTTGGATATGATTATTCTACACTATCATGCTCATATTTATAAAACTCAGTGCCTCTGTGAAAGGTAAGGATGACTACTGCGTTTGTGGTGCAATCAGAACATTGCGTGTGTTGAAGTTGTTTTAACGCAAACCAAAGATGCCTTTTAAAAAACAAGTTTACATCATATTCTTATGCATGCCAGTGCTGTGTGTGAGGTAATTTAAGGTGGTTCTGACAAGTGTCGTCGGCATCTTCATATCCGGTCACATGGGCAGCAAGCCACTCCCATCCGGTCACATGGGCAGCAAGCCACTCCCACAAAGGAGGCCACACCCACAGAGTAGATTCAAACAATTTTTGAAACCCATTAGTGGATAGAAGGCCTCATGGATAATGGCTTCTCTCATTAGTTTGTCATCTTATGCAAGGACAGGTTACATAGTGAGCCACGCATGAATTTTACACCCCAAAAGAACAGTGGAAGAATGTTTGAAGGAACCAGGACAAAAAGAGAGATAATATTTCCCATTTCCTTGCTCACAAGAAAACTACCTGGTGCAAAAGTATTTCTCAGACCACAGGACTTTGAAAAATAGGATTTCCTAAGATATTTTGCTAGCAATGATATTTAGAAAAGATGACAGGTCCTTCCCTTGCATTTTTAGAATATTGAAATAAGAACCTTCTTCCCACCCTCTCCGGGGACAATTGAGGAATATCTGTCAGTTGTGCTCCTTTTGCTTGAACTGGCTGATAAAGTGCAGCATTGGCAATGAGTTGATCAATCTCCTGCACAAATCTATACAGCTGAAGAGAACTGGCAGGTTGTTCCATAGGAATTACAGGCCATCATTCAGGCACCTCTTGAATCTGAATTTCTCAGCTGTGAGCTTAAAGAGCAAGGGAACACTGTCATTTTTCTGGACCGGCTAGTGCTGAAGACACCAGACAACAATATCGTCATGGGGCTGACAAGTTGATTATTTCTATGCCTACCAAATAAATTCTGCATCAGAGAAAAAAGAAAAGCAAGTCATTCAACAGCCTATTATTTATTAAAAGTTCCATGGCCATCACTTTGTCGTGTAAATAACTAAAACAAAATACTTTTGAGGTAGGAATGTCAAAGCGCTGTTTAAGAATTTAAGAAAGTAATACCTGTACTCCAGCGGTGTAGGTCGTTTTTACCTTGGCAGAAATATTTTGTTACTGTTCTGATCATGCCAGAAGCATCCTAAGATTGAAATAGTTCCAACATTTTCAAATTTGCAACATTTCAGATTTAAAATTCAAAGGCTAGGCCTGATATTTTTTTTAATACGATCAGGATTCTTCTGTTGACAAACTAGTACAGAGCTTGTTCTATGAAAGCAACGAAATCACACTCTTGGTGGCGCGTCACTTGTGGGGTGACCCAGGGGTCGGTTTTCTCACCCCTCCTGTTCAACATATATATGAAACCACTGGGTGAGATCATCCGTGGTTCTGGGGTACGGTATCATCAATATGCTGATGGTACCCAACTTTTCATCTCTACCCTGAACCACCCAAACGATGCCCTCGACGTGATGTCTCGATGCCTGGAGGTTGTGCGGATCTGGATGGGGAGGAACAGGTTCGAGCTCAATCCCTCCAAGACTGAGTGGCTGTGGTTTCCGTCATCCCGATTTGTGCATCTTGTTCCATCTTTGATGATAGGGGAAGAAATTTTAGCCCCCTCAGAGAATTTCGGAATTCCCATGGAAAATTGAAATACAAACTGGTTAAGTGACTTGGTTTTATACAAAACACTTACCTAAAAAGAAACTGGATAATTTGGATAAGAATGTCATGTCAATACAACTAGAGACCTCAGTGAGTTGAACAGGTTTTTCTCTTTTAGAAAAAGGGAAGGGGGAGTGTATTTCATGATCCTAGCTTATTTTTCCTGTTGACTCATTGTATGCAGTCATAATGTTCTTGATTAAAGAACATGCTTTAATAAAAATGATTGACTTCTAAAGATGAGCCGAACAATTTACAATCTTTCACTAAGTTTTTTAACAATGCCAAAAATCATTATTTTTCCAACCTTTTGGTGGAGGGAACCTTCTGCAATTGAGGAAGGAATCTGCTTTAGTTTCCAATTGCCCTTTCTGACATAATTGAACCAAGTTTGATTGGCCATAAAGAAAATTGAGTTTATTTCACTCATGGCATGGTTAGGTTTACTGGTGTGGCTAATCCAGGTAGGAGAGAAAAACTGTCTGTTAAAGGGAAATGTTGCAGCAAATCCTCTTGCTTGAAAGAAAACAAGGGATCAAATAAGATATTGCCCTTTTGTTCAATATGAATATTTACATTGAAATATATTTAAATATGGGAAAGAGAAAGATATCCAGATGAAATAAACATATTTGAAAAAAAAGACTATCATGTATAATCATATCATTAACAAACCAATAAATGCATTTTGTTATGAATTAATCTGCAATCTGCATTTGGTTTGTTCTTGCATATATGTTTACAACATTGATGATAGGGAGAGAAATTTTAGCCCCCTCAGAGAGGGTCCACAATTTGGGAGTCCTCCTGGATATGCGGCTTAGTTTAGAAGAACACCTGATGGCCGTGACCAGGGGGCCTTTTACCAGGTTCGCCTGGTACGTCAGTTGCACCTCTTCCTGGATCGGGATGCTCTGTGCACAGTCACTCATGCCCTCATCCTTTCTCACCTGGACTACTGTAACGCTCTCTACATGGGGCTGCCCTTGAAGAGCACCCGGAGGCTTCAACTGAGGCACCTCACTACATCAGGAATTTTTTGGCTTTTAACCCTTGCTTAACTCTGCTCGAATGATCATCAAACGCCAGGCTAGATGAGGCACGTCATTCTCCCACCTCCTCCTGTAGAGGGCGCTTTTTTAGAGGCTTTTTTAAACAGTTAAGCAGAGTCATCCACAGTGACTCTGGCAGCAACTAGCTCAGCCTGACCTCAGTTCTTGCCCTTTTCCTTTTACATTTTTTTTACTTTTCATGATGACAGTGGTGAGGCTCTGCCTCCCCTGACTGCATGTCCCTGCATAATATGATCTGTTCCTGGCTTACGTTTTGCAAACCCAGACTCAGAGTAAACCATGTTTTAGAGTTTTATGTAATATGTGTTTGTGTGTTTCTCATACTGCATGCTATAAGTAGTAAGAAATAACCTCTTAATAAAATGAAGTAGTTTGAAAAAGTTGCTTTTTTAAGTCCTCACATCTAATATTGGATGTGTGAATTTCTGTAATGCCAACTAGCATATATCAAAACACTGAAAAGGTGTAAATCCATCACATCCAGAGCAAACCTGCTTGGAAAGGGCTACTTATTACAGAATGCATAGCTGGAGAATACCTCATCTAGGTTATTATACAACCACGGTTCAAATGGTAAAAAATTAAGATTAAGAAACTGGGAAGAGAAATGAAATATGTAAAATTCAAGATATCTCCATGAGGGAGGAGGGGAAAATAATTCACACCATTGGTAAATTTGTCTCCTGCTCCGGTTTAAGGATCAGTAATTTCAACTGTAAATGTGATCTTATTGAAAAGTATTAACTTTTTAATACTCATTTGGATTCCTCTTCTAAACAACTAATTTGCATGGTTCAGCTATTTCAAAAGAGCTCTGCATGGCTAGTTTCAGCTGTATTAGGGAGAGGAACCACATATAATTCTTGATGGAAAGGTGAAGCGGACCTATTTGAGATAAGAATGAATGGCTTTTATCCCATTACATTCTGTTTCTGAAGTCTTCCATGACTCACCTGTGCCTGCTGTTCCATTAGGCCTGTCTTCCAGAAATCCAGAGAGAGGATTTGTCTAATTAATTTCAGAAATGGACTATGTGCCGTTTGCTCTTGCCACAGCTGTTTCATCCAAACATACAAACTCCTTCTGTGTGTGCATGTTTTGCCTCCAACCATGGACATTGTAATCACTGGGTGTAAAAAACTCACTGTGCATTGCTGTTTATAGATATAATATTGTACACAATCACATCTGCATTTTTTTCTTTAGTTAATAGAATGGAGATGTGTATATCACAGGTGGGTTGCTCCCAGTTCGGCCCAGATCGGGCAAACCAGTATATGGTGGCAGAGGCAGAGGTGAGTTCCTACCAGTTCACACCTATTCAGTAGAACCGGTTCGTCAAATCTACCGAACCGGTTAGAAGAGGTTCCACCAGTGGACCCGGAAAGCAGGCCACACCTACAGAAGAGGTTCCAAAATTTTTTGAAACCCACCACTGACACACACACACACACAGAGAGAGACTCACACAGAGAGAGAATTTGATCAGTGGCTGCAGCAAAATTTTACTAAGTAATTACAAGCAGCATCATAGCCAAGTTGTCATAATTATTCAGTGAAAACTTTGTCAGAGGCTTGGGTTTAAATCAGAGGTGGTTCCTACCAGTTCGCACCTATTCGGTAGAACCGGTTCGTCAAATCTACCAAACCGGTTAGAAGAGGTTCCACCAGTGGACCCGGAAAACAGGCCACACCTACAGAAGAGGTTCCAACAGTTTTTGAAACCCACCACTGGTCCTTGGATATGATTATTCTACACTATCATGCTCATATTTATAAAACTCAGTGCCTCTGTGAAAGGTAAGGATGACTACTGCGTTTGTGGTGCAATCAGAACATGGCGTGTGTTGAAGTTGTTTTAACGCAAACCAAAGATGCCTTTAAAAAAAAAAGTTTACATCCTATTCTTATGCATGCCAGTGCTGTGTGTGAGGTAATTTAAGGTGGTTCTGACAAGTGTCGTCGGCATCTTCATCCGGTCACATGGGCGGCAAGCCACTCCCATCCGGTCACATGGGTGGCAAGCCACGCCCACAAAGGAGGCCACACCCACAGAGTAGGTTCGAACAATTTTTGAAACCCACCACTGGGCGGAGGGAGGCTCTGCCCACCCACCCGGACACTTCTGCGCATGCGCAGAAATATTGCACGGGTGCACGAGCAAACCGGTAGTAAAAATAATGGAAACCCACCACTGGTGTGTTATATACATTGACAAACACACACCCATACATATGTGCAGAGACATATATCTGCATGTATGTACACATTTGTCCCTTTGAATCAGTATTGACTTCTAGCAACTGCTAGGATAAATCTCTGCAGTTCTCTTGGCAAGATATCAAAAGTGGTTTGCCCTTGTCTCCTTCCTAGGATTAAAAGAGAGTCACTGACTCATCCAGCTGGTTTCATTTCTAAAGCAGGACTGGAATTCATGGTAGATTGATGCTATACACACATGCATGCATACAGTCTATTGGAATTGGATAGTTAATCAAAATTGTCATCATCGTCCTATATACATACCTAGATGTTTGGAAATTAATTTTATAGGTTGGTGACTGGTCTGCAGTATTCTTGCTCTTTATCAGCCAGCTCTGCAAACTATCTCTTTCTATAACTAAAGTTCAAAACTATTTATTTTAGCCTTGGTTGCTACTCTTGTTTTACATTTAATGATGGCATGGCAGACTGAATTGCATTTTGAATTTAACTAGAACTTATGAATATTTTAGTCCTACAAATCCAGATAACTTTGTTGATACATCAGGCAAATTATTTAAAAATTATACAATCATCCTTTTGTTTTAAAATACATTTCTATTCTAATTTTGAAAGAAAGGATCAATTTGTAATTTGCCTGCATGTGAGTCAATAGCAAAAGCAAACTTATTGTGCATGGGTTTGGTCTCAAAAGTGGCCTTTGTATTAGTATGATATTTTCTGATGTCTTTGAATTTTTTTAAAAAATGGGATTCAGTATGTAAACTATCATATGGAATAATCCAATCAAGGATTTAATTTGTTAATGTTATGAATCGTTATGCTTGTTTGTTATATTTCTTAATGATTATTTTTTAAACAAAGTACTTAATTTTTTTTAAAAAATATCTAAGCCCTATTTTTCTTCTAAGGGAACTTCTGTGCTGCTACCCTTTCTATGCTCCAGTCCTGCAAAAGCAAATTGTAAAATGATCTACAATAATAATTCTAAAATAATGAGAAAATGAAGAATATTTTTGCCTGCCATCTATTCATGAGAGGGACATGAAATGTGAAGGAAAAGGAAAAAAAAAAACAACTCATTTGCTTATGTATGCCCTTTTTCAAATGCTATAAACCAAAATATATTATATTGAAAGAAATATAATAAAAAAATATGGACTAAAATTCGCTATAAAGTCTCTCTTGCATTGAGCTTGACTTTTAGTGATTTCATAGACATTCATATAATAAGTTGTTGATGGTGATTATATTTATAGACTGCTAAAACCCTAAATATGTTTGGCAGTTCATAGATGCATAAGAAACAATATACAATAAAGAAATAACAACAAATTAATAAAAAAAACCATAAACCAAAGATAAATGAACAAACCCAAACTATAATCAAACCAGGAATTAAAGTCCTAATGCTTTTTGGAGGAACAAAGCTTTGAGCAAATATTGGGAGGTGGTTGGAATAAAACTCAACCCGATATTGATTAGGAAGCTAAAAGTACCAGATGGATGCATCTTCTCCAGCCAAATCCTGATAAAGTTTATTCACTAGTACAATCTCCCCGATCGAAGAAATTGTTTATCTGAAACAGCCACAGGATATCTCATTGACATAATCAGAGAAAAATAGTTTAATATCTTCTAGCTTTAAGCTGGTGTTGAACCCAAAATCTGTTTCAGAAGATTTTTAAAGAAAATGATATATGTACCTGGCCTTACCCAGCTAGGATTAAATTATACATACTGGGTCTGCCCATTTGTATATCAATAACTCACAATGGATGTGATTTTATTCCCAGCCCCCCTGAGAATTCAATATCAAGATCTCAAGACTAGATGCATTAAGAATCTGACCACAAGATTCTATAGTTCAATTTGCTTTTTTTTAATTTATTTTTTTATTTAAGAGCCGAGGTGGCACAGTGGTTAGAGTGCAGTACTGCAGGCCACTTCAGCTGACTGCTATCTGCAGTCCGGTGGTTCAAATCTCACCGGCTCAAGGTTGACTCAGCCTTCCATCCTTCCGAGGTGGGTGAAATGAGGACCAAGACTGTGGGAGCAATATGCTGACTCTGTAAACCGCTTAGAGAGGGCCGAAAGCCCTATGAAGTCTAACTGCTATTGCTATTGCTATTGCTATTGCTATTGAAGTTTTAATAAATTTTACAAATATTTCCCCTTCCCTCCCCCCACCTCAACCCTCCCCCCTCCAACCCTCCCTCCCCCCCCCAAATTTTCCCAGAGCAACATACAGGGTATAAACATTTAACAATCATACACTAACATAAGCTAACTAACTATAGCATCCTACCTCCCTCTTGTACTTTAACTCCCTTTTTATTAAACTAGATTTAGATAAATTATAACATTCCTTGTTCATTCATAAGCTAATTGAAATTTCTTAGTCTGATATTTATTTTGAATGTAATCAATCCATCTTCTCCATTCCAACTTATATTTTTCATCTGAATGGTCCTTCAAATATGCTGAGGTTTTGGCCATCTCTGCTAAATTTACTACTTTTAACGTCCATTCTTGAATAGTAGGCAATTCCTCCTTCTTCCAGTACTGCGCCACCAAGGTTCAATTTGCTGAATCAAAAGGAGAGATTGTCACCAAACTGGAGATTCACATTATGCGAGTATTTTGCCACTGAGTTATCTGTTGTTATTGTTTTCAATTTTCCTTCTAGTATTAACAAAGTTCAACCCTTTAAGGCTTTCAAGACAAACCAAGATTGATTGGATGTTATCATCAAATTGGATTTTAAAAATCCGGGGAATTAAAAACCAGGCAAACACCATATAGTTTAGAATGATGTTAACTCCCTTGCTTACCACTTCCCTTTCTGATATGTCTTTAAAATAGCAACTGACTTTGTAAATTAACTAGTCAAGATGTACAAGCTTCACCTTAGTTTTATGGAGTTTTATCTACACTGTGATGAACCTTTCAGTGCCTGTATTACATAAGAGCAGAGATTCACGATCTTGTCTAAACAGAAAGTTGAAATCTATATGCGTAGGACATCTTGGAGTAATAAAGATGAAAGACTTTGCATTTAGTTTTCTGAGAATATGCCAACAGATCAAATAGCTTGCTATGAGTTGTTCAGATTGCTTCATGTCAGACACACTCAGTGTTCCTGTCTTTGTCTTTGGTGGCAAAGCCAAGTTGTATCTAGACACCGTAGTGCCTAAATTTCAAACAAATATGTTGCGTCAGGAAGAGGTGCTAGGTATTGGGTTATGGTTCATCTTTTATGATTGTGCATGCCTGTGATTTTATATTATACTTTGATTCTCTTGGCCTGCCCCATATGTTTTAATTCTTGCAGGCTCACCATCGTTGTAGATCAGGGGTGTCAAACTCAAGGCCTGGGGGCTGCACGCAGGGCGCTTAGATCTGGCCCATGGAGCCATCCTGGAAATAGTGAAGGACTGGCCCATGGTGCTGTAGGAAGTTATCACCCAGCCCTCTCCCAGAGAAATGAAATATCCTAGGAAATATTGAAAAGGCAGAATATTTCTCTGGATATGAAAAGAAAGAAACATGTTTTAAAAGACAGAATAGCTGCCTGTAGCTTCCTGTCCATCCCCACTTTGTCAATGGGCCATTAAGAAGGCCAAGCTAGTCCACTTTACATAATAAAGGCTTCTCCACTTCAGCTCCAGGGGGATGGGAGTAAAAGCATGATAATATTGGCCCCAGCTGACCACATGGCATCTGAGACCTCAACCAAACCTGGATTCAAAACACAGCCTAGAGAATTGCCCCTGCATGGGCCCCATGGGAGACTGACAACCAATCAGAAATACATTTCTTACACAGGAACAGGAAACAGAGAGGGGGACTGAACAGGTTATAAAAAGCCTAGCAAGCCCCTCCCTCAGCCCTTCTCTTCTTCTCCACCAACATTGAAGCCTGTGATCACCTTTTCTGTTCAGGAGCTCAAGCCATGTGGTCCTGTCCACCAATAAACCATATTTCCAAGCAGCCTCCATGTCTCCAGTATCTTTTTCCCCACTTGGAGCCGAACCCAGAAGGACATTTCTTTCATCAGTGCCTTTGCCAGCGAAAACAGAGTTTGGGAGGGTCATGTGCGTTTTTGCTGGCAGAGAGCTGCAGGAGGCCATTGCAGCCGAAAACGGAGCTTGGGTGCCCTTTGTCACCGGCAAAGCGCTTGGGCCATGACAGGCACCCTTGACACAAGTGATGTCAAGCTGGCTTTGCCCACCCTGGCCTCCCGAGGTCAAACACAACCCTGATGCGGCCCTCAGTGAAATCGAGTTTGACACCCCTGTTGTAAATGTTTCAGTGAAACAGCCAGAAGAAAAAAAATTATTCCTGCCTGGAGTATCTTTTATGTGCTTAGTAGTAAAGATACAACTTCTTTCAGTAAGGTTTCAGACTATTCTTTATCTGAGTACTGCCTTCTAGTGGCCATCCAGAAGGTTGCATATACCTGGCTGCTGTGGCCCAGCAGGAGCCGTTGGAACTGCCACCAGACTCCGACAGCGAGGGACCCTATGAGTCGGCTCTGGAGGATGTGGGGAACCCTGGACAGGGTTCCGACTCTGAGCAGGGCGCAGAGAGGCTGGTTGGCCACTAGGAGATGCCTGAGCCTTGGACCAGTGGGAAGGAGACAAGGGGGTGTGATCCTGACGTCATGCATTGGAGCAGTGGGGAGGAGACAAGGGAGTTGGTCCTGGATGCTCGGCAATGGAGATCTGATAGACGTAAAGAACAGTTACGCATGGTGGTAATTAGGCTCCCCTCAAGACTATAAAAGGAATGATCATGCACACACTCATTGCAGGAGTCAAAGTATTCACTAGAGCTGGAGAACTCTCATGGCTAGCTTGGCAGGCTGAATTGCTGCCAAGGTTAGTCTGTGCTGGATTGCTACCAACGTCTAGTCTGTGCTGGATTGCTGCCAAGGTCTGGTCTGTGCTGGATTGCTGCCAAGGTCTGGTCTGTGCTGGATTGCTGCCAATGCCTGGACTGTGCTGGATTGCTGCCAAGGTCCTGTCTGTGTGTTAATAAATCCTTGAAGTATCTTTGTCTCAGCGTGCTTTGGTGTAGGACGAGGGGGGTCAGAACACCTGCCAAACCCAGGGAAACTAGACTGAGGTGTGTTTTCAAATAAAGTTTGGCTACTTTGTCCTCTATCTGTGGTTTCTTGTCCCACTTGAAAGCTTTTTCCTGATTTGGGGAGAGAAGTTTCATCCTACCTACCCTAATTCTATATCCCACCCGTGAGATGCATACTACAGGGTGACATAGCAGGAGCTACAAGCATTAGATTGTTTTTTGTCTAGAGAACAAAAGGGGTTTTCTTTAGTCCTTTTTTTTTGGTTCACAGTCTCATAACAACTGTTTGCCAGTAGGAAAGTAGGACATGTTAGAAGCTCACAATAATTCTGCCTAGCTAAAATTGTTATTCTATTTCAGCATCTTCCTGCCTACACATTGTTTTTTAATGGATGTGCTAGAGAAACACTTTAATCCAGCCTTTATGCTGGCAGTAAATATTCGGTTGCATACATTTTCCCGCCTAATCCAAGAAACCAACTCTTCTTTTTATCTTATACAAATTTCTAGGAAAATAGGTAAGAGGATTTCCCCCTTCCCAAAATTAGGTTTAAAAAAGCAGATGTTTTTTTTTTTTAAAAAAAAATAGTTTTGGACAGGGAATGTTGACAGCACCATTAATAACACGGATCATTAAAATGTATAAAAAGTTATTTTTAATGTAGGGTATAAATACATTTCTCAGGCAGGGGCATGAAATTTATAACATTGTTATTGGTACCAGAGGACCTTCTGAGTGCTCTCTCTCCTCTGTTGTTGCCCTCCACCATAAATCACTATGTGGTTAATAACCTAGATTACAACTACCAGTTGCATTTACAGAATTAAATATTGACTATGTGAAAATGTTATTACATTTTTACTGATCAGTCCACAAAACATCCCTGCAGGACATGTAGCTGAAGAGAAATATCAGTGTAATCTTTGCTAGAAACAGTTATGAGACTCTAGATAACAAATTTGACCAGGGAGATTGCGGAGAACTAATTTCTTAATTTGTTGGGTTGAACAGGGACTATTAGTCCTATTCCCTTAGGACTGAAGCACGTAAAAACCTAAGTATGAAGAAATTTTGGAACTACATTTTTGATGTTCCACCAAGTTCAATGGTAAATAAAGATGATAAATTGGCCCCTTTTTTGGCTAGATCCACTAATGGTTCATAGTACAGAGATAACATCAAATCAGGAATAATTTGCGCATACAGGTATATTTATCTTACAATCAAAATGGCAATTCTTCATGCTGGTGCTAAGGCTTACCTCCATGCACATTGTAAATTTTGACTTCTACTCAGAAATAATGCATTTCTTGCCCTAATAAAGATTTGCAACACTCACTTCTCTTCTGAAGTTTGAAGTTTTATTTTATTTCTATGCCGCCCTATTCCCTATAGGGACTCAGGGCGGCGAACAACTCAAACGGGAAAGGGAACATACAAATACAAGACAGGCAGTTAAAATAACCAACAACCACACCTATCGAGAGGGGAAGGGAGCTCATCAACCCCAGGCCTGCCGACACAGCCAGGTTTTAACGGCTTTTCGGAAGGCCAGGAGAGAGGTGAGGGTCCGAATCTCCATGGGGAGTTCGTTCCAAAGGGCCGGAGCTGCAACAGAGAAGGCCCTCCCCCGGGTCGTAGCCAGATGACATTGGCTGGTGGATGGAACCCAGAGGAGGCCAACTCTGTGTGATCTAATGGGTCTTTGGGAGGTAATTGACATGAGACATGAAATTCCATCAGCCGGCCAGTGTCGACTGGCGACTACCCAGAGGAGGGCCTTCTCTGTGGCTGCTCCGACCCTCTGGAACAAACTCCCCGTGGAGATTCATACCCTCACCACCCTCCAGGCCTTCCGCATAGCCCTTAAAACCTGGCTGTTCCGACAGGCCTGGGGCTAAAGACTCGCAGCCCCACTTCGAATGGTATGACTGTTGTGCTTTTTAACTGTGTATGGTCTTTATGTTTTTGTAACTTTGTTTGTTTTTCCCCTCCCTTTGAGTTGTGAGCCGCCCTGAGTCCCTTTCAGGGAAAAGGGCGGCATACAAATAAATTAAAATGAAATGAAATGAAATGAAACATTTTCTCTTCTTTAAAAGAGGGGGCAAGGGGTGTTAATTGGTACCATTTAGTTTTTGCAGCTCTGTTTGCTTCTTGTGTTTCTGGGTGCCTGAGTTTTTCTGAGTGACTAGTCAGCATGGCATAGGATAACTGGTACAGTCCTTTAGACCTCCATGGAAGGAGAAATACATGATACAAGAATGAATTGGGCTGTGCTGCCTCCCACATTCCACACTGGATAGCTAAAATTTGTCTAGAATTGTATAGGGTCTCCTGCTTGAGCAGGGGGTTCAACTAGAAGACCTCCAAGGCAGTGGTGGGATTCAAATAATTTAGCAACCGGTGCTCAGCCCTAATGACCAGCTGGGTGGGTGTGGCTCGGTGGTCATGTTACTAGGTGGGCATGGACAATTCAACGTCACTCACTTTGTGCGTCGCCTTAGCTGTTACAATACAATGAGGGCTTCTGTAAACAGGGCAATAAAGATTAGGCTAGAAACAACACTAGAGTGTTTCCTTCCTGCCTTCCTTACTGTAAAGTAGGGGAAAAAAACAAAATAAGATTTCTTCCAACAATCGGTTCTCCGAACTGCTTAGAAAGTTAACAACCGGTTCTCCCGGATAGGTGCGAACCGGCTGAATCCCATCACTGATCCAAGGTCCCTTCCAAGGTTTTTATTCTGTTAATTCTTGGGAAAACCTATATTATATGGTGGCATAAAATTCTCTGTCTCCAAGGAGGGAAGGAAGGAGAGAAGAAAGGAGGGAAGGAAGGAGGGAAGGAAGGAGGGAATGTAGGAGAGAAGGAAGGGGGGAAGGAAGGAGGAAAGGAAGGGGGAAAGGAAGGAGAGAAGGAGAAAAGAAAGGAGGGAAGGAAGGAGGGAAGGAGAGAAGGAGGGAGGGAAGGAAGGGGAGTAGGAGAGAAGAAACGAGGGAAGGAAAGAGGGAGGGAGGGAAGAAGAAGTAGGACCGTTGTAAGATAAGATGGATCTTCAAGTATATTGTCAACAGTAGGGAAAAATTGTTATAAATACATATTATTAATAACAGTTATGAGATCATATAATTGTGAATGTATATATGAAATTGATAAAATAAAAATAAAATAATAATAATAATAATAAAAATTCTCTGTCTCCAAAATTGCAGTTCTAGACGTCTTTGCAAAAATGCAAAAACTCCTCCATCCCCTGTCCCCCTCACTCCCAACTCTTGGCATTACTGAAGGGCTGCAACCAGGAGTTCTTTACTCAGAATATTGTCTCTGACTTGTTAAGCCAGTGGGGGCTCCTACCTCTCTTGTCTGTTTATTTCCTAGGGATCATCTCTTCCCTTCTTTCCCCGTGGTCTTCCACACATTACTTTACTCAAACATTCAGCATCTCCTTCCTTCCTATTCTTAATGCTTGATCCAACTTCTAACTGGAACCATTTGAGGAAAGATTTTATTTTTTCTCTCTATAGGATAACCAAGCCATGGCACTCAATGCCTTTTTTTGACAAGTAAGACAATACCAGCCACATCATGATGTGTTCTGTCTTTTCAATAGTTTTTTTTTCTACTTAGGGAAATATATTGATTTTCACTAGTGCTTCTTGTTTTAAATTCAATAACTTCAGGCTTTATTGTATTACGGTGCTAGCATATTCTAATATTATGACTAGGCAACAATTTAATTTGAAATCTTTTATGCTACTCATACCTTTAGCCTAATTAATCTGTATGATTTCTGGTTTACCATTAAATATCATAATACTTAAATAATTTGCAGAAAATATTAAATATTATTCTTGTTTCAAAGGTTTTATTTCTTTTAAAACACACAAATATTTCATCATTCCTCAATCATTAAAACATCGAAGTACAATTTTTTTGTATGCCCCTCCCTCCCTCCACCCCCCCCCCAATATTATTCTCAGAATTAACAGATTCAACAGATTAACAGAGTTGGAAGGGACCTTGTAGGTCATCTAATCCAACCCCCCCACCCAAGCAGGAGACCCTACATCATTTCTGACAAATGGCAGTCCAGTCTCTTCTTGAAAGTTTCCAGTGATGAAGCTCCCACAACCTCTGAAGGCAAGCTGTTCTATTGGTTGATTGTTCTCCCTGTCAGAAAATTTCTTCTTATTTCTAGGTTGAATCTCTCCTTGATCAGTTTCCATCCATTATTCTTTGTCTGGACTTTGGGTGCTTTGGCAAATAGCTTGACACCCTCATCTCTGTGGCAGCCGGGGTGGTGGTGGTGCTGGTGATTTATTTTGAAGAGAGAATTGGGATAATGTCAGCGTTCCAAGTATCATGTAGAATTAAATCAGAGTCCCAGGCAAAACGATCCTTAATGTTCCAATTTAATAAAGCAGACATCTTAGCACATCTGTGTTAATCCCAAATCTGGAAATGACATCAGAATTCCACCCAGTTAAAAGTTCATGATCTTGTCCCCACACCCATAATCCATCACATGGTACAATCTTCTTCTTCCACGCTGTCATCTCCACCCAGCTGCTTCCGGTCAGGTGTAAAAGTGCGGAAACAAAAGATGACATTGGTCTTCTAGAAAAGAATGAAAACAATACATTTCACAATCCTACTCCTGTCTATTCCCCCCTCCCATCAACTATACTAATGAAACAGTATATTGAAATAAGAGAAAGTGTGGCAGGCCAAAATTCTAAAAGGAATATAATTGCAGGCCTGACACACTGCTATCATGTCTCCAGTTCTCTTCACTAGACTAGATATACCCAGTTCCTGCAACCGTTCTTCATATATTTTAGTCTCCAGTCTCCTAATCATTCAGGTTGGTCTCCTCCGCACTTTTTCTAGAGCCTCAACCTCTTTTTATAGTGTGATGACCAAAACTAGGTAAAGTATTCTAGGTGTGGTCTTACTAAGAATGAGAAATGTTTTCTTCCTTTTAAAAATTACTGTTAAAGTAAAATTTTAAATTAATTGAGAAACAGCATAAATATGTAGGCCATAATCAAATCTAGAACTTAATTGGTCCCAATAAATGCTATGATCAAAATCCTAAAGCAACATATTTTGCAACATTCATATAAAATAAAGGACCCCCTTTTTTTTAGTACTCCCCGGCCTTAGTATTCTTAGTTTCAGGATAGTTTTTGCTGTGTAGACTATTGAAATACATGGTAGACAGTGGGTTTTACTGTCTTTGGGTCAGATTATAAGAAATTGCATTACAAGACTATCAATGCTTTAAAAATAATCCTGAAGAATTGCTTCTAAACTTGCACAAATAGGAGTGCTCTTATTATTAAATCCTGGACTGATTGAGGAGACGTGAGATGGCTGAGGTAAGTAGAACAGCGTTTATTTTAACAGAACCAGACAACAGATAACTATATACAAGATTCAGCACCTTGCCCTGCTTGACAGCTATTTAAACCGGAGCTGTCAAGTAGGGCGACCAATATCTTGGAGAGGGTGCTCCAGGACAAGAGGGAGTGGGAGGACCCTGAGTCCACCTCCATGATGCAAGGAACCCCTTCGATGAGCAGCGAAATCATGATTTTTTGTGTGTCAGCCGAAGCTTTGCTGACGGATGCGGCAGAGACATCTGGCGGGTTCTTGGTGATTGTGTAGCAGTCATTCCTCTGGGTCTGCTGTCGGCATTGCTGGCGGTTTGGAGCCAGGTGGTAATCAGCTTAAGGCGCTGGTGGTAGGGTAGCACGGCATACATGAGCGAGGTAGCCTTTCTTTGAACAGCAGCATCAGGTGGCTGCTTTAAATGGGCAGGCGGAACGCCGCAACCCAAACAGGCAGCCGCCGTGGAATGGTTTGCAGCCAGTGGAGGCAGCCTTCTAGGTTGAGCCCAGAGGCGGTTAACTTGATCTTCCTCCATAACGTCTAGGGGAACTAGTTCATCTATGAGGCAGGTTCTTTGAGGAGGTGAGATTAGCTGTTGGCACCGTTGTATTTCTGCCGTAGATTCTTCTGACAGCTCAGCGGCTCTGGCTTCTTCCACCGCCTGTTGAAGGGTGATGTCTGCCTGGGCTAGCAATCTCTGCTTGAAGCAGACATCGCGGACCCCACAGATGAATTACTCGACCAGCGAGTCATTGAGGTTGATGAATTCGCACTGTATAGCCGCCATTCGGAGAGACTGTAAGAATTAGCTTACAGTCTCAGTGTCTTTCTGTACACACTGACGGAAAGCATACTGGCAGACTATAAGGGATGGAGTCAGTGCATAGTGGTTTTTTAGTTTGCCGATGAGTGTTTCCCAGTTCAACTCATAAACCGCCAAGGGTGAGGCGAGAGCCCTGGCAGTGTTGAACATTTCGGGTCTACACGAGCTGAGGAAGAAACTGCATTTTTGGTCCGAAGGCAGCTGGTGCTAATTGTTAGCGATGAGGAAACACTCAAAGTGTTCAAGGAAACTTGCCCAAGATTCGTTGGCTGAGTCAAAGGGCGTGAATGGAGGCAGCAAATCCACAGCAGGAAGAATCGTGCTGAGGTAAAAAAAAAAAAACAATTTTTGTACGAAGAGGAAATTAATCAATTTTCCTTCTTCCGTAGCTGTTCACACTGGAACCTTCAGCATCCCACTCTCATCACCAGTATTAAATTCTGGACTGATTGAGGAGACGTGAGACGGCTGAGGTAAGTAGAACAGCATTTATTTTAACAGAACCAGACAACAGATAACTATACAAGATTCAGCATTTCACCTGCTTGACAGCTATTTATACCGGAGCTGTCAAGCAGGGCGACCAATGGGAACAAAGCAGACAGCCCGCACTTAGTCAGCTGTGCCTTAGCCAATCAGGTGCGGCTGAGCTGTTGCCAACTGTCAATCGTAAGTCGAGGATTTGTGGCCGGTCGTAAGTCAAGGACTTAGGACTGGTTGCAAGTCGAGGACTTAGCACTTATTATTCAGTAAAGCAAGTGAGCCTTTTGCTAGTCAGCTAACGAAGGTATGTAGGAAGCACACCACAATAGTAGTGGGGGATTTTACCTACCCTGACATCAACTGGGAAACAAACTCTGCACCAAGTGGAAGATCCAACAGGTTCCTAACAAACCTAGCAGACTACTTGTTTCCCAAACAGTAGAGAAAGGAACAAGGGGATCAGCCATATCGGACTTAATTCTCACTAACAGAGAGGAAATGATAAAAGGTGTTGAAGCCTGGGGGCAAGTGACCATGCAATATTGGAATTCAACATTATGCAAACACAAGTAGTAGAACAAAGTCAAACTAGAGTCTTGGACTTTAAGAGAGCTAATTTCAATAAACTTAGAGAGAGCTTGGAAAGAATTCCATGGATGAGAATCCTCAAGGGGAAAACAACACAAGAAGCTTGGGAAATTTTGAAAAATGAGATTACAAAAGCCCAGTCTACCACAATACCAATGAAGAAGAAAAATAACAGCTCCCAAAAGAAACCAACATGGCTGCATAAAGAACTCTCTGACAAATTGAAAGACACAAAAGATAAGTATAAAAAGTGGAAAGAGGGGAACATAACTAAGGCAGAATATCAGCAAATAGCCCGAGCCTGTAAAGATGAAGTGAGGAAAGCTAAGACTTGCAATGAAGAAATGTTTGCCACAAAAGTAAAAAATAACAAAAAAAGCTTCTTCCAACATGTTAAAAACAAGAAAAAGGTTAAGGAAACAATTGGTCCATTGCTGGAGGAAAGTGGCAAGAAGGTGACAAGCAACAAACTCATAGAGGAAGAAGCAAAAATGGTGGCAGATTGGAAGTGCCCTGTCTGCAGATTTTATGATTCTGCCACCACTGTGTATATAAGGGACAGTAAGCTTATGCTCAGTTGTGGGTGTATTATAATTTTTGTGATGAATGGTTCTGGATAAATATTGGGAAGGGTAGTTTACACATATATTAAACGTTTAACCATGTTAATATTTGAGATTGTGGTAATCACTAACTACTATGTGAAAATAATGTTATTTTTAAGATGGAACAAGACCTGCCTTTTTATTTTGGGTGAGCTACAGTACATGTCTGAGGTAAAAGTCAGATCTGGTTGTTGTTGTTTTTTTTTAAAAAAAGATGTAACAGTCTATTTTGCTTTATAAGTTAAGTGAGGGACAATGAAGAACTGAGTTCTTCTTTATATTATTTTGAATGTGCTAAGAGAAACCCCACTCCCCCACAACGATATAGATCTGAGGACTTCCAATTGATATCACAGCAGGAACTGGGAAAATAGCAGGACTTTGCTGGGCTCCATGAAATGCACTGTTTAAAGATAAAGACGTGAATATGGAAGAACCCCAACAAGTGGGGGGGGGGGAGTATAAATTGGGAAAATAGTATTATACACATTGATACATAGAAGAATATATTATAATTATAATGAGCATGTTAAGGTTAGAAGTTGGAAGATAAAAACTATGTATATGTAATTCTATTATTATTGTTAGCACTGTGTAAAAAATGCATTGACCTAGTCATTACACTATCCACAAAATATGTTGGTTGTTAATGGAAAACTACAAATAAAACATATACAAAAAAACCTCACAATATAGATCTGATACAGAGTGGGTTTGTCCCGGTTTTACTACTGGTTTGCTCGCGTGTGCTCCCCCCCTCTCTTGCGTGATGCTTCTGCGCATGCGCAGAAGTGGGTGGGTGGAGCCTCCCACCACTGCCACTACTGGTTCGGTCGAACCGGGAGCAACCCACCTCTGATCTGATGACATTGTCCAAAAACAGGTTGTCTCACAGCACCACGTGATAAAGTACAAAATTTGTGATCAATGTGATATTAATAATTATTAATAATTGTGTAAATGTGTGTTACGTCTTTGAGAGAGACAATGGATATACGTGAATATTTTTTGCCAATGTTTTTCATGGGAAGTCATTAACTGACAAGTACTTTTAAGGCTGGATTTCATAGGCACTTCACTGAGGAAAAAGCCCCCATTGAACTAATTTCTCAATAGACCCCTCACAAAGCTAGCTTGTTATGGCACTTGTTTAACTCTCAGGAAGGCTGGTCCTTTGTTAATATAACTCATTTTCTAAAACCCTGTTTACTTCTCCTGGGAGGCTCACCACTTATCTTTGTCATCTACATTTGATAGTTAAGACTGTTGGTTTCTTCATATGAACCCGTCAGCACATTATCTTTCCAGGTGTGTGTGTGTGTGTGTGTGTGTGTGTGTGTCCCCGGTTGTGTGTGTTCATCCGCATGCACTTGCATGTGTGTATCTGATGTTTAAGCTTTCCAACGCCTCATCTTCAGCCTGGGAGTGAATGTTTAAAGCACAATAGCTGTCCAGTTATAGTGCAATCTATGTGCTCTTCCTGCAGAATTCTAATAGCCTTAGCCTGAGCAAAATGTACTTTAATTCCTTATATGAATTAAAGGAAGGCATTTATTTCATTCAGAGAATGCACTGACTTCCACTGCTTGCCGCGCTAAGGACCCTCGGCTTTGAATGGGACCTTTTATTAGAATAAAAAACACAAGGACAGCACCGAGGGAACATTTCGGAGTCCAGACCCGACTGCCTAGCAACTCTTTGCCATCTTTCCTTTTTTTTTTCCCCCCAGTCCCCTGCGAACTGAGCCCTTTCCGTCCATCTTTAATTGATTGGGTTAATATAAACCCTCAGCACTACCAGGGTTTGTGCGGCCCCTTATAATGGGTCTATTGTACGTCCCTTCCCACCCTTGTCTTCCCTATTTAGGAATGCGTCGCTCGGTGCAGTTCAAAAGGGTGAGTAAAATGCGAGGAGGAAAGCGACAATCACTTCATTAATGATTTGTAAACAGAATCTCCAGCACTGACACCACCTGCATAGGCTGGCGAAAGAAAAGATATACATCTACTATACTGGTTGAAGCCCCGTGGGTAGAAAGTGGGGCATTTTGTACTGCCAAGTGCAAAAATTGTGCCAATTAACACATTCAAAGTCTTGGGATGGTTTCAGGGAAGCATTTATCTTGCTTGGATGAAATAAGCTGAATAGCTAAAGGCATCTAAGAGAGAAGAGAAGAGAATCCTACCATGTTTGACACCGAAGGGCATATATAAACACAGGTCAAAGTATGCGCGGCAACAGGCGAGACAAGGATGAAAAGATATATGAAAGTAAGAGGGGAAAAGTTGCCTCCATCTTTCAGAATAGTAGCAAAAATGTTTAGAGCTTGAGTTTCCTGTTCCTGTAGGCCTCATTAAAGCGATTCTCTGTTTCTGCTTTTCAAACACCACGTATTATGACAGTTCAAAACAGCTTACCAGCCACATGCCGTCATCTCTGCCTGCCAAGAAACCATGTAATCATTCTGAAAAGTCTGAAAGTGGGTAGCTTCTCCATTGGCTTTGAGAAAGAGGAGGAGATTATTGCTCTTCAAAATTTCATTGGTGTGATCATCTTCAATTTCATTTCTCTGCCACTTATGGATATTATTCACATTTTCCAATGCTTGCAATTCAGGATCAAATCCTCTAAACCTGCGGTTTTCAACATGGACCATACAGATCCCCTTCTTAGGGGGCTACAGACTTTTATTAATCCATATCATGTAGTTAATATCGTTTATTTTTCCCAGCTAATGGTTAATGGGGGGCTCATAGAAATAAATGTTTAAAAGAAAGTCACGAGCAAATAAATTTGAGAACCCCTGCTCTAAACCATGGGCAAGCTAAGGAGGACAAGGAGATGATCAGAAATAGTTTTATAAACAGGTATCTTGGGAGATAGTTCCTCAGATTAAAATAACCATCATACAATTTAGAGGTTTTGTTTATCTAGATTTTTTGGGGGGAATTCAACTTCTCCTTGAATTTTCTCGGGAATATGCCTGTCATTACATAGTACAGAGTAATATTATGACTGGTAGTATCAAAAAATGTTTTATACTGATTGTTACATTGTAAGTATTGCATTGATGATTGCATCATTTATTGCTGATGTTCTTTGATATTGCCTATGATTTTTTATTTACCTTTGCTGCAGGGGTGGGTTCCTGCCAGTTCTAGCCTCTTCTATAGAACAGGTTCCACAAATCTACAGTGCCGTTTAGAACCGGTTCCAGCTCCCTCCCCCCGCCCATCCACACATCATCAAGATGAAGAGCGAGAGGAGGAATTCTGGGAGTTGAAGTCCACAAGTCTTAAAGCTGTCAAGTTTGAACACCCCTGGTTTTTTTTTCTAAAGGGTTAGGGGTGCAAGGGTCTTGTAACTTGACAGCTTTAAGACTTGCGTGCTTCAAATGCCAGAGTTTCTGAGCCAACATTATGGTTGCTAAGCAAGAGCGTTGTTAAGCGAGTTTCACCACATTTTACAAGTTGGCCACCCCCACACGGTCACATGGCTGGCAAGCCACTCCCACTCATTCACATGGATGGCAAGCCACTCCCACAAAGCAGGCCACACCTACAGAAGAGGTGCTAAAAAAATTGAAACCCACCACTGCTTTGCTGCATTTTTGGCCACACCATTTTATCATTGCTTTTAATACCACTAATACTTTGCATACCTTGATGATTTCATCTGCCAGTGGTAAAGGTTTAATCAGCAAGAAACAGCTAAGGCTTGGAACTAATATTTTAATTTCCAACAATTTCTCAGAACAATAAGAAAGAAAGTTGGCCTAGTTGCCTGATGCTGGTTGAGAGGATAGGAGAGAGGAAAATATTTGTTTTAGTTGTGGGTTCCTAGCAAACATTAGTAATTAGCATTGTGAGCATAGATTTTACAGATGTACCAAACTTTTATCTTTATGGGGATTACAATTATAATTAAATCTAGTGAATGAGCATGTTTGTGCATTTTACAATCCATTTCCACATTCATATAGCACAGGGAGGCTTTCATTTTTGGCCTCTTTATCATTCCCAAAAAATTTGCCTCCATGTACTCAAAATTTTAATTTGGAAGAGAAACACTGGCTAAATATCTCTATTTGTTCCAATAGTTGAAGTTTTAATTTGAAAATGATCTTCCATTAACAAATTATAGATAGGGTAGTGTAAAATGTTCTGAACAGTATCACTTCTTCCAGAAGGGAAACACAAGGGAATTTACCTCTAGATTAAAACTCCAAATTTCCCAATAATTGTTTCTATAAGAGTAGATGTAAACATACAGTCCAACTTGCAGATTTGTTCCATTTGCAAACAAAACAGAAATATTCCACCCACTGTTTATATTTTTCATGTAGGCAGACATGATGCCTAAAAGGGAGAGAGAAATATCATGAATTAGGAATTGAATTAACTTTTCTATTTACTATTGAATACTTAATGCTATTTTTTTACATTTCTTATTCATTTTAATTAGAATGCTTTTCTATTTTGTGGCTATTGATTATTTGCAAAGGGCACATTTTGAAAGAATTATTTAGATCTGGCATGGCTGATACTGCTATAACCATAAAATATCCTGTAATATGTGAATATAAAATAGAATTTGTTACTAATTACTGCCGTTGGTTTTTTATTTTGTAATAAACTGAGGTAGGAGAGAACCTGAGAGGACTAATATCTCCATAAAACTAATGCATGGAAATAAATTAAAATAAATCTAACAGCAGATTCCAGAAGGCATGTACTCTTGACTTTTTCCAGTATTCCAATTTTTCAAGAATCCTTTACAGTTCTTTGGAGATCTGTTTATGAGAAAAAAATAGTATAGCCTTTTAATTTTCCTGTGTAATAAACAGAAGGATGATGTATATTTTCTAAAACATATTTTCTTACAAAAATATACATTTCTATGCATTTCAATCTTTATTTTAAAACATGTGATTCATATTGCAACTAGTTAATATTGACACATCAATAACTGAGTCTAATTTTGAAAGTAATATGTTGGGATTTTTTAACCATGGAAATGGACATACTTAACATAAACATAGAATCTACAAAAATAGTACAGTATATATTAGGATAAATTACTTGCAAACTTGATTATGTGGGGGGGGGGGAAACAATTGGTTAATAAATTTGCACACAGGACAGAGGAATTTAGGTAATTTATTTAAGACAGGAGAAAGGAATAATCAAGTTAAACTGACTGCCAGGGTTCTAAATAGCATCCAAAATTAAATCAGAGTCCAAGGCAAAGTATTGCTCAAAGTTCCAATTTATTAACATAGCCATGTTGGCACACCTGGGAAAACCCAAATTTGAAAGCTTCACAGTTTTCCCCACCCAGTTGAAAGTTCATGAACTTGCCCACACACCCACAAGTCCATCAAAAGGTCCAATCTTCCACTGCCATGCTGGCAGTTCCACCCATCCAGTTCCGGTCAGGGGCAGAGGTCTAGAGACAAAGGATGACCTTGGCTTTTTAGAAAGGAATTTTATTTTGGCTACATAGCATTTAACTCCGTACCATCCCCTCTCCCATTTTCCCACAATAGAAATGGCATAGTAGAATAATAGAAAGTGTGGCAGGCCAAAGATCCAAAAGGAATAGGGCCACAAGCCTGACACTGACGGTTCCACCACAAAACCGCGGTAGACTAAAGCGCGCTCGACGAAAGCGCGTACCTGGCGTCATCACAGCGCGACGAAAACATCACGCTGTGAGCGGTAAAATTAAAATTAATGCAAAAACCTTACCCTAACCCCCCCCAACCCTAACCCTAAACCTAACCCTTAATCTAACCCTAAACCTAACCCTAAACCTAACCCTTAACCTAACGCTAAACCTAACGCTAACCCTTAACCTAACCCTAAACCTAACCCTAACGCTTAACATAACCCTAAACCTAACCCTAACCCTTAACCTAACCCTAACCCTAAACCTAACCCTTACCTTTACGTGAATCGGCTTGCTTTAAAAGCGCTTTTTTAAAGCGCCCTTTTTTCTCCGCGGTCGTATTTGTCGCGCTGCTGATGACGTCAGGTACGCGCTTTAATCGGGCGCGCCTTAGTGGACCGCGGTTTTGTCGTGCCACGGACACTGACATATAATGATCCCTAATCCACTCTAAAACCCACAGCAGAGCTTGTGCACAGCACACACTCTTCCAGCCCCTCTGCCTTTTCCCTCTTCCTGGATTCACTCAGAAAGTTTTAAAATTCATATCCTGTGCACACACACACACTCTTCCAGCCCCTCTGCCTCTTCCCTCTTCCTGGATTCACTCAGACGTTTTTAAAAACTCATAGCCTGTGCACACGCACACACCCTTCCGCTCTTTTAAAAATCTTTTCTACACTTCTTCTTACAATGGAAACAATGTTTCACTCGTAATGGACATCAGATAATTAGAGTATGATAATTAGAGTAGGGGAAAAAACCCCTAATAAGGGCAGAATGAGCATGTCTTTCTGTATTTCAGAAGCAAAGCTGTTTAATGAAGATTACATTTATTAAAGTTGTAAATTAGACAGTAAGCAAGCCTTGCTTATTTCAAGTGCTCCACATTTTCTACAAATATTTGCCTGTTCTTATAACCAACACGCATTAGCCTGAGACCAAAACCTGAGTTTGTAAAGTTTACAGAGAGGGGCTTTTCTTTTTATCATTTTTGTTAAGGTAGCGCTTCCAGTGACTACACAAGGTCTATCCAGTATTGATAACTTTAATTAGTCTTATCACACTAAATATAGTGTATCAGCCTTACTCACCCACATCACCACCACACAAATGAAAGATACATCAGATGTGAAAGATTTTAAATGCTCAGTAAATAAACCTTCCTTTGACTAGGAACTGATAAAAGCACAAGGAGGGCAAGCATAGCCATTAGTGGTAGGATTGGAAAGTATGCACCACTGGTGGGATTTAATTTTTCTTACTACTGGTTCTGTGGGAGTGGTTTGGTGGATGCGGCTTGGTGGGCATGGCAGGAGAAGGATATTGTAGTCTCCATTCCCTCCCCACTCCAGGTGAAGGTTACTGCAAAATCCCCATTTCCTCCCGATCAGCTAGGACTTGGGACGCAGAGACTAGAAGGGGGCAGGGCAGTGGTGGGTTTCAAAATTTTTTAGAACCTATCCTGTAGGTGTGACCTGTTTTGTGGGAGTGAGTGGCTTGGTGATCATGTGACTGAGTGGGAGTGGCTTGGCGGTTATGTGACTGGGTGGGAGTAGTTTGGCAGTCATGTGACTGGGTGGGAGTGGCAAAGTCGATGTCACTGAATTCTTTGCCCCAAAGAATGACCTACAAAAAGAAGATATAAAAAAGGAAATTTATTATTTTGTGCGCTTACTACTTAAATAAGTATAACATAAGTACACAAAACAATAAAACACCTACTTACAGAGGAAATATGGCTGTCCTTGCCGGTCATTAGCATTACTGACCACCTTACACACCACTTCCAGCCCCTCTGCCTCTTTCCCCTTCCTGGATTCACTCAGACATTTTTAAAACTCACAGCCTGTGCACACGAACACACTTCCACAATCATCATAGCTTAAGCTCCTTGTCAGAAATGCGCATGGATGAAGAACAATTTACATTGAACAGCACATGCATTCGCAGCGCACGTCTGGCATGCAGGTTGTGAACCGGTAATAAAACCGGCAGCAACCCACCCCTACTGAGAGGAGACGGTCTACCATGATGGTACATGACCCAGGCCAGTAGAGGTACCTGAGCAAGGGGCCTGTGTGGACCGGTAGCCATATCAGGAGGGTCAGGAACATCTGAACTCCAGTGGCCCTTGTGGGGGTAGTGCTACACTATAATTCAACATAACGGTGTATAATTTAGAGGTCAGCCTTTCTTTTGCTCTTTTGGGAGATCTCCAAAAACAAACAAAAACAAACTTTATTTTAAAAGCAGGATATACGTAATCTTTACATTAAAAGCAAGTAATATTTTGCGTGACCCGACAAAAGGGCGAACGATAAAACCGCGCCCGACTAAACCGCATTGCGAAAACCGCGACGTCATCAACGCGACGACAACAGCGTGGCGACAACAGCACGGAGACAGAAGGGCGATTTCAGTCGACAGAGGGGCGATTTAAGTTAAGGTAAGTATTAGGTTTAGGGTTAGGTTTAGGGTTAGGGTTAGGGTTAGGGTTAGGGTTAGGTTTAGGGTTAGGTTTAGGGTTAGGTTTAAGGTTAGGTTTAGGGTTAGGGTTAGGGTTAGGGTTCGGGTTAGGTTTAGCGTTACGTTTAGGGTTAGGTTTAGGGTTAGGTTTAACATTACATTTAGGGTTAGGTTTAGGTTTAGTTTTACAGCACGCTTCTGTCGCCGCACTGTTGTCGGCGCGATTCAGCGCTCATTCATCGGAGTGCTTTAGAACACGCGGTTTTGTCAACGTGGTTTAGTCGGGCGTGGTTTTGTTGTTTGCCCTTTTGTCGGTGAACCATATTTTGGGCAGGTCTCAAGATGGCAGCATTCTGCTAAAACCTCAGTAGTGAGTCAGAAGGCAGACTACTTTAGCTTTCAAGATGTTATTTTTTTAAAAAAATGTTCTTGGACATAGCATTAATTAGAATTTCGAATAGGGCATAGAAATCCCAATATTTATAGCATTGTTGGTACAAGACCAATAAAGCTTAACTAGCACCGCATAGGAAAAATAATTTTAACCAAGTTTTCCAGCCAAACCTATTTACAGATTTCTTATAGAGAAACGTGTTCTTGAAACAAACGTCTTCTGCTTGTTTTTCCTGGATTTGCTCAGCTTTCTTGCATATGCCGATTTTTAATAAGAGGATCAGAACAGTTATGTATATTCTCTTCTTTCCCTAGTATCCAGCTTTTTCTCTTTCAGTTCTATTCCAGGCTTTAAAATGGCCAGTATTTTTCTCTACTCTGAGCTGAGAAGGAAGTGTTTATGTGAACCTGAGTCACGCCTTCCTTGTGAATGTGGATTGAGGATGTCATAGCTTTCCTGCGAGGATGCATATTCAGCAAGTCTCAACTCTGCCAGCTGGCAAGGAAGCTTCATTTGCAACATTTGCATCATTTCCTCTGGAAAAGGAATTGAGTTTATTAATTTCTAAAGTTAATCGTGCAAGGTCAACATCAGCGTCAGACTGATGTATGGGGGAAAGCCCTTAAAGTGGTGGGCAGGCATATTTCAACCTCTCTTGATCTGCTGCCTGAGGGCCATCCTGGTGTTTGTCCAAGATTAATGTCACACAGCCAGAAGTCTATATATATAAAAAGAAAGAAAACCATTTCTGACAAGGAGCTTAAGCTATGATGATTATGGATACTGAACTCTAAGCTTTTATTATTTCCAGCCAGCCACATTGCAAAGAAGCTTTACAAATTAAACAAATAAGGGGAATAAAATCTACCCCACAGATAGAAATTTGCAGATTATAACATTTCATTGTCAAGGTTTAATAAAGGGCTAAGAAAAGCAACAGACAGCATCAGTCTCCAGACATACTAATAGATTCATCAGGTTTAATATCATCACAGCAATTAACTTTCAGGTCTGCCCAGTCCCTTTGGATACCTGAGACTGCCATTAATGCTTGTATCAGATTATTTTCCCCCTTGAAATTGAATTGGTACTTTCAGGTAAACTATTATTTATCTAAGGAAGATATTCATTTTTTTAAAAAAAATTCTAAACCTAATCAGCTTACCCATCGTTGATTCTAACAATTTGCAGAAATTAATATGCACATAGAGATCTCTTGGTTCCAATAGTAGAAAAATACACATAGGTCAGGGTTGATCTGTTGATATTCTCTGAATTTGGTGGCTTTTCTGGCAAATTTTCATTATCCTGATACAACCAGACAAGGAAGAAAACGAACAGCTCAGAGCATATTTTGCTTGGCAGGCAGAGAGGAAAGAAAATCCTCATCAGGGTGTTATCAAGGAAGAAATCCTCTAGAATAGCATTCTCCATTATTGTTGTTGTTGTTGTTGTTTTTAAATTTAACCCACCCACCCCCGCCGCCGCCCAAATTGCTCTGAATTCAGGCAGACTTTAAATCTAAATAAATAAGCTACATCCTGACCAAGACTGGAAGGCAAGCTATGATATATGGCTGTTTCATTTATTTGAAGCCCTGGTTGGAGGCAGAGCTGTGGATGGCAGGTTCACTGACCCAGCTGTTACAGCTACATCACTTCAGATAAAGATGCATCAATGGCCATATCGCCAGATATAAAAACTTTACAAAATTATAACCATGTTTGTTATTTTTTAATAAATCTGGAAAGTGTCAATAAATAGTAACTTATTTACTCAGAAAAACTATATAGACAAACTGTTTATAGTCCTTCATGTGCTTTTATTAAACAGTAACTTTTATAAAAATGCAAATCTGTTTGCCTCACTCCACTGAGCATTTTAGTTTTGATGTGCTAGGAAGGAAGGAAGGAAGGAAGGAAGGAAGGAAGGAAGGAAGGAAGGAAGGAAGGAAGGAAGGAAGGAGGGAGGGAGGCAGGGAAAGAAGGAGGGAGGGAGGGAAGAAGGGAGGGAGGGAGGGAGGGAAGGAAGGAAGGAAGGAAGGAAGGAAGGAAGGAAGGAAGGAAAGAGCCAAGGTGGCACAGTGGTTAGGGTGCAGTACTGCAGGCCACTTCAGCTGACTGTGATCTGCAGTTCAGCGGTTCTAATCTCACCGGCTCAAGGTCGACTCAGCCTTCCATCTTTCCGAGGTGGGTGAAATGAGGACCCAGACTGTGGGGGCAAGTTGCTGACTCAATTTGCTAAAAAAAAATTGTAAACCGTTTAGATAGGGCTGAAAGCCCTATTAAGCGGTATAGAAGTCTAATAAATAAGTAAATAAATAAATAAGGAAAAACTAAGTGTCAAGCCCACAGGCTTTATGAAAGAAATATATTATGAGTTTGGTCTGAAGATTAATCAATATTTTTATTACAATATATTTATTAAAAGCAACTGGGGGTGTCCAAGTATGCAAAAAAATGTAAAGATGACAGCTGTAACTGGGGGTGCAAAGCTTCCTCTCTTTTTATTTGCATTGTGAGTATAACGCATGTTAAAATTGGAGGCAGGGCTTTGGTAGTGAAGATATGGCCCCAATTTTTATTTCTTGACCCCTCTGAAGAAGCCCTTATGAACAATGAAAATATTTGACCGATTATAAAAACAGAAACTGGATTTTTTTTAAAAAAAATTATATATATATTACAACTTTACCTACTCTTAGGTTTTGCCAAAACCATAAATTCCTCGGGTATGATGACAAGTTATATTTGTGGTATTTCAAATTATAGTAAAAGGAAATTGCACCGTGACCCTTCTTTAACACTCAAGCAATTAGCAAACCATATAATTTTCTGTTGGAAGTAGAATGTATGTTGCCTTCGAGAAAAGGAGCAGCCTTTGGCAAATATAAATGACTCTTTTAAACGGAGCAGATTGATTTAGTTAGTAATTCATACCAATCATTACAGGATAAGTCATTAAATCCCCATATTAACCCGTTCTTCCCCTCCAGCAAATGCTTATGTTGAAAATGACACATGTCATTTGAACTCTCCTCAATATAAACATTAAATCATTTTGGAAAGCCCTTTGTTTTAGAGTGCTAGAGAACATTTGGAATTCCGTGTAAGATTTTTTCCCCAATGTCTCATTCAACAGAAGCAAGAAAAACCCAAAGAACCCTGCTAGCGATGCTTTGTACTTCATCAGACACAGAGTTTCTCCCAAATTAATGTTTTATTCCAGCTGTTCTTTGTTTAGCTTATAGGAAAAAATCATTCTCAAGAATGCAATGTTATCCAATCATAGTCTGTTCAGACCTTATAGCTTTTCTTCTAGCAATGTGACCGTCATGCTATCGTATTATTATTGAGATTTTATGTTTTGAGTTTTTCCAAGCCTGAGATAACATAGAACAAATCTATCACATTTTAAAAAAATAGTTTCCTATCACACAAAATTATCTCTTTGATTTAAAGACACCTATTTTATTTTATTTTTAGAATATAAAGGCTTGGGAATTCCAAATGATAGTTAAAATGCAGTATTGCAGGCTAACTCTGCCGACTGCCCGCAGTTCGATCCTGATCAGCTCACAGTTGACTCAGCTTTTCATCCTTCCAAAGTTGGTAAAATGAGAACCCAGATTGTTGGGGGAAATATGCTGATTCTGTAACAGCCACTTAGAAAGGACTGTAAAACACTATGAAGCAGTGTGTAAGTCTAAAGTGCTACTGATATTACTGAAATGGACTCCGGGATTCTGTTGAAAGGGACATCTCTGTGACAAATTCCCATTCGCTATAAACCATAGCATTTATGAATTGATGCTTGTGTTTTAATATTGCATTATACATTTCCCAGCCTACAGCCAGCAAAATAGAACATAATGATTGTGATAACTATTCCTAAAACTTAGAGCTGTATAACACATGGGGGTGGAGCCTTACTGATCATTGGAGGGCCATTGGCTGGAACATTTGAGAGAAATTAAGAACTTTCTAGAGGCCTGCCTTGTCTTGACCGCCTGGGTCATAACACTCTTACTGATGGGGATCTCGTTAATAAATAGGGCTTTATTGAAAATGGTCTGGAGTCCTGTGTAGACATAATCGAATAATGGCATACATGTCCTTCCTGTATTTAATCAGTTTTTAAGGAAGTAGTTTATAGTTTAGTTTATAGTTTTATCGATTTGTATGCCGCCCACTCCCGAAGGTCTCCGGGCGGCTTACAATAAAACAAGGGAGGGGAATAATACACAAACAACATTAAAATATACAACAGTCACAATCTCCGGGGGGGATGAATATTACAAGAGCCCCCCGGCCTGCTGGAGCAGGCAGGACTTAACAGCTTTGCGGAAGGCCGGGAGGGTAGTAAGGGTCCGGATCTCCATGGGAAGATCGTTCCAGAGGGCTGGCGCTGCAACAGAGAAGGCTCTCCCCCGGGGAGTTGCCAGCCGACATTGGCTGGCAGATGGAATCCGGAGGAGACCTAACCTGTGTGATCGAATCGGTCTATGGGAGGTGATCGGCAGGAGGCGGTCTCTCAGGTACCCAGGTCCGATGCCATGAAGGGCTTTATAGGTAACGACCAGCGCCTTGAAGCGGATCCGGAGACTAATGGGTAACCAGTGCAGCTCGCGGCAGGAAGTAGCAGGAATGGGCATGCTACTTACACGATGCGTATGCTAAACTATATGCTAGTTCCTCATTGTTGTACATTCTGCAGTCATGAGAAAGAAACTTCATATGAACACTGCTGTTAGCCCATCGGACAGCTTGCTTACTAAAGGGATAAAATTCATACCCGTCTATTTCATGATTGCATTATGAGCTGTGGTGGTGCAGTGGTTAAAATGCAATATTGCAGGCTAACTCTGCCCACTGCTAGGAGTTTGATTCTGATCAGCTCAAGATTGACTCATCCTTCCATCTTTCTGAGGTCGGTAAAAGGAGGACACAGATTGTGGGGGGCAATATGCTGACTCTGTAAAGTGCTAAGTTAGTTCTATAAAGCACTATAGAGCAGTATATGACTAAGTGCTATTTATATTGCTATTGTACCTTTATTTAATGGAAAGGGAAGTTATGAGCCTGTAGAATCACTGTAACATTTTGCCCTTCTGCACATATGTGTTGTAGAAATACTTCACAGTATCCTTCCCCAGTGTTTAGGACAAAGAAGGAAGATGCATCTTCTCCATCATGGAATCACTCATAACAGAAATTCTGGTGAGATATCTGCCTTCAGTGAAGTTTTGATTTCTTGTAAATGAACTGGAGACCATTTATGGGGAATGTCAATACAATGATAATCAATTAATAGTAGCACAACAATACCGTGATCATATGCATTCAACCAGTGGTGGGTTTCAAAAAAAATTTTGAACCTACTCTGTGGGTGTGGCCTCCTTTGTGGGAGTGGCTTGCTGGCCATGTGACTAGTGGGAGTGGCTTGCCGGCCATGTGTTGTCTCTCTCTCTCCCTCCCTCCCTCTCTCCCTCTCTCTCTTTTCTCCCTTCCTTTTGTCTCTCTGTTCCTTTTTTCTTTTTTTCTTTCATCTCTCTCACTTTTTCTTTCTTTTTTCTTTCTTTTTTTCTTTCTTCCTTCCTTTCTCTTTCTCTTTCTCTGTGTGAGTCTGTCTGTCTCTCTGTGTGTGTATGTTTGTGTGTGTGTGTCTCTTTGCCTCTCCCTCCCTCCCTCCCTCCCTCTATGTCTCTCTATGTGATTCTCTCTGTGTGTCTGTCTGTGTGTCTGTGTGTCTGTGTGTCTGTCCGTCTCTCTCTCTCTCTCTCTCTCTCTCTCTCTCACTCTCTCTCTCTCTCACACTCTCTCTCTCTCTCTCTGTGTGTGTGTGTGTGTGTGTGTGTGTATCTCTCCTACAGTGGTGGATTTCAAAAAAAATTGGAACCTCTTCTGTAGGTGTGGCCTGCTTTCCGGGTCCACTGGTGGAACCTCTTCTAACTGGTTCGGGAGATTTGACGAACCGGTTCTACCGAATAGGTGCGAACTGGTAGGAACCCACCTCTGCATTCAACCATGCAATACCCACTGAATACCTTGGAAATTGTTCTTTTGAAGGTTGCTTTTAATTATAGAACTATTGTGTTGTTCATGTAGCTTGCAATGAAGGAACCAACAGTCGAAACACAAGAGAAGCCTGGGAATACCACAGCTATCAGAAACATCTAACAGTGTAAAATCTCCTGAGCAGTGATGCTTGCTGTAACAATATATGAGTTAATGAAAGTGTAGGGAGCATGGGATATTTCTATACCACTTCAGCTTGCACAGTTTTATACATGATCCTGCTTTTCAAATGTATAATCATACCAGATAGGCCACAATTATTTCTTTGAGGAGTTTTGCTCTCTGAAATGTTCTGGGAGCATCTTCGCTACATATAGCTTACACTAATTATAGGAGATGCATGCCTTCATTTGCCACGGGAAAGCCATAACTAATAATGGAAACTGAATGGATGGACATTACACCAAATCCATGCATTGTTACTAAATATATACAGTATATATATTGATGAGTAGGGCCAAGATGATAACTACAGGCAGGGAAGAAAATTATAACAATAATGGTCACAAAAGAAGAAAAAGAAGAAAGGAAAGGAAAACCCGCCTGTGTGTCAAGACAAGCCAAATTAGCCAGTAGCAATGGCCAAAATTCCAGAGTCATCATTGATCATATTGCCACTGATCCCTTGACCAGTGTGGGGATCAGATGACTTTCTTTATGTGGCCAAGAAGGGGAAAGCATTCCTCATTGTGGCATGCTTTCAAAGAATGCTATCTTATTTCAGTCTCCTTTCCCTGATAGAAAAGCTGCACTTTGCAAAAGCTAAATGGCCTAATTACCTTTTGCAGTTCGAGAAGACGGGGAAATGGAAGAGCCTCGTCTTTATCTACTCTGATTTCAGAATCTGACATGGGCTTTTCAGTCACATGCATTCCTCTAAATATCTAATTAAATAACTTCTGAAGACAATTCGGAAATGACCAAAGAGTGTATGTATACAGAGCCTGTCTGCCTATCCTCCACCCCCCCACTGCCATCTCCATCCTCATTCGTGTGCCTAAAAATTAAAGATGAAAAGAAACTTTGACATGGAAAAACCAAGCGCCAGGCTATAATTTCTATATAAACCTCATGAGAAATGTCTTTCTTTTAACTTTGGCAGTTCTTCTTATGGTAATGGACAACCAGCTTTCTTGCAGAAAATCCATAACAAGGCAGCTTTCTTGTTTTTCAGCTTTGCCCAACATAGGGCATCCATGTCACACGTTATCTCTAGATTAATAAACGTAGAGCAATTAAGTCTATCAGAAAAGAAAAGAAAAACAAATGTCCATAGATGGAGGCTTCATTCTTGTTCTGCATAAAACGGACAAGGCTTGGGGAGCCAAGGAAGAGAAGAAGCAGTAGAGAAAAGACAGGGGATGTACCAATTTCCTCCTTCAGTGTGCTTTTCATTTTACTGGGAAACGCCTCATTCTTACAAGGTGGGTACAGTCCATCTGCCTATATTCTAGGTTATCATAGGGGTAGAAGCCAAAGAACCTTGCAAGGTTACTTGGAGAGGAACTTGCATTCTTCACCTTATTAATGCATCAATCAGATGCCAACTGATGTTCATACTATGTAATCAACCAGATCTTGCAAGGACTTCCATGGTACACCAGCCACCAACCTATTCCAACATTCATATTTACATACATATGGGGACACACACACACACACACACACACACACCTGTTCTGACCCCCTCCTCCGTCCAGGAATGAATGCTGAGACAAGCTTAACTGGAATGTACTTTAATAGCAAGACAACAAAAACTCGGTGGCTGAAAGCCAAGCAGAACAAACAGATAAGGACCTAGGCAGCAACTCAGACAAACTCAGGCAGCAATAAACACAGATAAGGCTTCGCAGCAATCTGGCCTGCCAAGCTCACAGTACTGTCCTCCGACATTCAATCCTGCGTTGACTTCTACAAAGAGGGGCGTGTGCACAAGTAGCTTTTTATAGTCTGGAGAGGAGCCTAATGACCACCAGCTGAGTACAATCACCTCCTGTAATTGTGTAATTGTTCCTGATGCCTAGTAGCTCTTCGATGGCGTGCATCCAGGAACAACTCACTACTGGTCTCCAGCTCACTCTCCCTTGTCTCCTCCCCACTGGTCCAAGGCCCAGGTGCCTCCTGGTGGCCAACCAGCCTCTCTGCGCCCTGCTCAGAGTCAAAATCCTGTCCAGGGTCCTCCACATCCTCCAGAGCCGACTCAGAAGGCCCCTCGCTGTCGGAGTCTGGTGGCAGCTCCAACGGCTCCTGCTGGGCTACAACACATACCTATATCCAAATAACTGAATTACTGAATTAAGTTGTAATGAACTGTCTATAATAAGAGAATATCATTGTTACATATATTTATTATTGTTTTGGCAGCTCAGAATAAGCTTAATACTGTGTGGAAAATTGCAATCTGTCTCCAAAGCAACCAACATTAGGGTGACTATGTCTTGCCTTACTTCCACTCTGACTGTGAATAATTAGCTCAATTGTTTTTCAAAACACACACTGTTAAAAGTTGATTTGACTAAGATCACTAGGTTCAATTCAAGATACCTAGAATATATATTACTATTCCTTCCACCAATGACCAGTTGATTAGCATAGACCAAGCAAAGTTTCTAAACAGCAAAAATATTATTATAGGAGAAATAAAAGCTCAGCTTTTAATGAGAGGGGAAAAAGTAATTATTCTCTCTCATTGAAAACCATATTCGCTTTAGTTGCAACTAATCAGTGTAGAGGCCAAATTAACCTGTCTTGTGAAGGTTTCACAATTTAGAGTAGCCCAAAGTTGCATGAAGTCAGAGGTGGGTTCCTACCAGTTTGCACCTATTCGGTAGAACCAGTTCGTCAAATCTACCGAACCGGTTAGAAGAGGTTCCACCAGTGGACCCGGAAAGCAGGCCACACCTACAGAAGAGGTTCCAAATTTTTTTTGAAACCCACCACTGGTCCTTGGATATGATTATTCTACACTATCATGCTCATATTTATAAAACTCAGTGCCTCTGTGAAAGGTAAGGATGACTACTGCGTTTGTGGTGCAATCAGAACATTGCATGTGTTGAAGTTGTTTTAATGCAAACCAAAGATGCCTTTTAAAAAACAAGTTTACATCATATTCTTATGCATGCCAGTGCTGTGTGTGAGGTAATTTAAGGTGGTTCTGACAAGTGTCGTCGGCATCTTCATATCTGGTCACAAGGGTGGCAAGTCACTCCCATCCGGTCACATGGGCAGCAAGCCACTCCCACAAAGGAGGCCACACCCACAGAGTAGGTTCGAACAATTTTTGAAACCCACCACTGCATGAAGTACATAGGAAATGTTAAGTTGTAGCAAATATATTTAGATGCTATGGCTGAGAGAACCAAGTCCTATAAGTCACTCAAGTCGGAGATGAATGCCAGCCATGGCCTTTGAAAATTGGGTTAATTTGAGGAATGCCATTAAGTGACCTTGGGCTCATTCTGAAATACCCTGGTACACAAGTCTGGAATTACGCATGGATGCAGATATGTGTCATAATATTAAACAAGCAACATATGAAAGCTGAGCTAAGTAAAAGAGAACCTTATAGAGACAGCTAATATAACTTTCAGAACCAGGCATTTTAAGGAGAAGAGCAGACCATTTATTATCTCTCCATATTGCCTGAAAACTTCACGGGTTATGGAAAAAATAATGAAGGAGGTAAATGTATGGATCTGGCAAAATCCTGATGCCATATTCTCCCAGGTATATGTGCAGCTAAGCAAGAGGCAAAGAACATTGTTGGCATTTGTCCAAAATTCATTGTGATACCAAAAGTGGAAGGAAGTGTGTCTACATTAATCCCATCACATTTCAGCGCATTAAGAATGAACTAAGATGGATTTTTGGTAAAATAATTGTGTTATTTTCTTGCTGCCCCCTCCACTGGTTGATAATTTGCCATAACTTATTTTTGTATGTTTCAGGTTGGTGTATTGTGGTAGGACAAAACTTTTTAAGAACACTGAGCTGCCTTCCTACATGGGGAGGAATATACTCAATGTAATCCTTTTTCATTGATATAAACTCCAAAACAATGGAATAGTATCATTTTTTTTCTCACCATTTTTATTGTTGTATAGTTGTATATGGCAAGTATAGTTCCAGAGGGGGAGCATGGCATCAGAAAGGGCCCAGATTTGCATTGCCGAGGTGGCGCAGTAGTTAAATGCAGCACTGCAGGCTACTTCAGCTGACTGCAGTTCTGCAGTTCGGCTGTTCAAATCTCACCAGCTCAGGGTTGACTCAGCCTTCCATCCTTCCGAGGTGGGTAAAATGAGGACCCGGATTGTTGTTGGGGGCAATATGCTGACACTGTAAACCGCCTAGAGAGGGCTGAAAGCCCTATGAAGCGGTATATAAGTCTAACTGCTATTGCTATTGCTATTGATCTCTTTCTTCCTCATTAAATGGAAAGGCACATACAATTATACAAGCCCAAGTGGGAAGTAGAAAAAAATGTGCAGAGCCGTGTCTTCTTTTCAGAATCAATTCTGTCCTATCTTTTTCTCCACTAAACTTCTTAATTTTTCATTAAGACTATTGTAGGTCTTATCCTTATGTCCCTCCCTTATAGCATTTCCCCCCGTGAAGATTTGTTCTCAACTGAAAATGTTGAAATCTTAATAATTTTGGTGAAGTCTCCCACTTTTGCAAAATAGATTATGATTTGGGTATAAGAGGAACTGCCCAATTAAAATAAATTCATCCAGAGGTGGGTTCCTACCAGTTCGCAACTATTCGATAGAACCAGTTCATCAAATCTACCAAACCGCTTAGAAGAGGTTCCACCAGTGGACCCGGAAAGGAGGCCACACCTACAGAAGAGGTTCCGAAATTTTTTGAAACCCACCACTGGTCCTTGGATATGATTATTCTACACTATCATGCTCATATTTATAAAACTCAGTGCCTCTGTGAAAGGTAAGGGTGACTACTGCGTTTGTGGTGCAATCAGAACATTGCATGTGTTGAAGTTGTTTTAACGCAAACCAAAGATGCCTTTTAAAAAACAAGTTTCAATCATATTCTTATGCATGCCAGTGCTGTGAGTGAGGTAATTTAAGGTGGTTCTGACAAGTGTCGTCGGCATCTTCATATCCAGTCACATGGGCGGCAAGCCACTCCCATCCGGTCACATGGGCGGCAAGCCACTCCCACAAAGGAGGCCACACCCACAGAGTAGGTTCGAACAATTTTTGAAACCCACCACTGAACTCATCCCTGATTCTTGATAAAAGGCATTTAGCAGAAAAATAAGGACAGTCTCTTGCCCATTCTGACAGTTCCGCAGCAATTGTTCAAAGACCGGTTTCACATCGACATGCTTGAAAACAGTACACAATCTGGGGATAAAAATAATCTGTTCTATCCCGTAGCTTAGTTTCATCAACAAACCAAGAGGCTCATAATATCTTACAAATTTTGTATGCTGGAAATAGTTCAAAGACATATATGTTTTCACAATTTTGATTTCATGTGCTAATAAACTAGTTGACTATTATATCACCTTAATAATAACTAATAATATTAATAACTAGCCCGTTGAGTAAGAACCTGATTAATGTCCTAACTTTGCTCTTGCTCAGGATAAGAACCAGGCTGTAAAGCAGTGATGGGCAACCTTTTTGGCGTGGTGTGTCAAAAATCGGCAAAAAATCGAGCATAACTCGCGTTGTGTGTCACTTCGACAAAAACATAATTTTGCGTAATTTATAGTTGCTGCTAATGGCGCTCACAGTTCCCGTTGGCACTCCGCTGTTCCCTGCTGTGGTGCGGTCGTAACCGACAGTCCCAGGAGTAGACTCTCTGTGCCGGCCTGACTGGAGAGAGGCGCGCACTGTTCCCGCGCTCCTCTCCTGCGGGTCCTCCCTTGCCGCGCTGATGACGTGTGTGCGCACGGCACGCACGCCTTACCAGCAGCCCCTGCGCTCAGAAAGGGGCGGCGGCGATACAGTAAGTGAGTGTGGGCGGGGGAGATCACACGTCCCCCCCCCCGTTCCTCCAGCACAGATTCTTTCATCCTCGGCGGCCGTGCAGGAGCCGAGGATGAATCACATGAAATCCTGTGCGTGTCACCCCAAATGGCTATGCGTGTCAGCACTGACACGCGTGTCATAGGTTCGCCATCACTGCTGTAAAGCATCCAATGCCCTGGGATCTTGCCCTGGGATCCTGCGAAGAAGGGATCCCTCCCACCATCTAGGGCAGATGGTCACTATAAGAGAATCTATGTAGCTCAGGGTTGAACTGAGGGGTCCTTGCAAGCATAATAGACTTTGTTAATCAACTGCAGTGAGTGGAGCCCACATATTCTGGTACCATCCAGAAATACTAAATGTCATCTTCAGTGAAATTCTGAGGTACGTTTGGAGGGTTTTGTTCACACAAAACACCTGAAAATTCCCAAGAGAAGCAAAAGAGGTTTTTAGTTCAGTGCATCCCTACTCTAAGCTCTGGTAAATCTAATATTTATGCCGCAATGTCCATGATGATTGGAACAATAAATACAACATCTAATATTTATGCACACTGATCTATAGGACTCAGGATGCAATCTTCCAACCTGTTATTTTGTAATAAAATACAGTGTTGTGCTTCTGAAATCTTTCGTGCTTCAAAAAAGCAATTTAAATTGTTATTCACAGGGGGTGGTGTATTATTCATTTATTTATTTATTTAAGAAGAACACTGTTACTGGCAATCTAGGAACTTGAAGGTTCTTGCTACGTCTATGGCCAACTAGCTAGAGCATTGAAAGTTTACATCTAAATCCTTACTCATCAATAAGTGTAATGCACAATCTTTGGCCAATTTTTCCCCCTGAGGCTAATCTATGTCCTAGGAGTATTTTTAGGATAAAACAAGCTGGTGAGGATAAGAAACAAGAAACACAATTGCCATGTTGTACCCTCTGAAAAAAAAGGTTGCTTTTAAAAATAAAGCAATATTTAATTATTCAATTGTTCAATTAAAAATTAAGTTATGAAATTAAATGTCAATTGCTACTTAACAGCATCAGCAAATTTGTCTTTCAAAATGGATAAAATAAACATTTGATGGATAGGAGGCACAAACCACCTGCAATTTTTAAGTGGAAAAACACCAATTTCAATGATCCTTATCCAACTCACCCATCCACCTTTCATTAAAATCTCAAAAGTAAAGAATGTTCTGCAGAGAAGGCTAAATAAAGATTTCCCCCTTTGGGGGGTGTTGAGGATGACACAACAGAAACTTTGGCTTTCTTTGTCTGCCATTGTAGACCTTCAAACCAAGAATACTCAAGTTTGTTTGGAGGATCTAATATCCGTTGTGAAACAAGGAACGCTTCTATTGTGGCTGTCACCAGTGGCTCTATTAGAAACAATCAATGCCTTTCCAAAGCTACATGGTGCATGATGTAATTCCATTTTCTCTCTGACTGCAGGAAAAGGGAAATCAAGTAATTAAATGTGAGAAATCACTGAACAGAGAGGGGGGCCTTTCTGCTTGGCTACGTTTCCCAATACAGTTGCCCAGCCACAGAAGACAGAATTCAGTTGAAGGAAGACTTGCACAGCTTTGGACAATAGCTAACACTGCCCATGAATGCACCATGTAGCAAACACAGTTTGTTGTCAGGAACTAACAAGCCAGCCATGTCCTACTCAAGTAGCCTGACTTCCCATCAACTGAAAAGCCCTGGCGGCTAGTAAGACCCAGTCAAAAAGATATGCTTTCTGCTTGCAGATCTCATTGTCTTCGCATTCAAGTGGCCAGGCAGGAGGTGTGTCCACTACCCCAAAGCACCAAACAATAATAGCGTGGGCGAAGGAAAACTAAGGCAGGCGCCTGAATGGGGGTTTGAAAGAAAGCTGAAAACCAGAAGAAATGCTTCATTGGGTTTCAAATTTTTGTATATTCAAAAACATACTAATGTACACTTCAGAAAGTGATATATTTGGTAATCTGGGCCAGTATTAATTGGATCCCTTATTTTTTTAGGCATAACAGATATTTAAAAAAAATGTTTTCCCTTGGTGCATTTAATAAAGACATTTTCCCTAAATACTAATGTAGGGATGATGCCGCCACCACCCATGATGATCACAGCCTTCTGAGGATTTCCCCCAAATTCGCCTAAAAATACTTCTAAATTAATATAGTTGCAGACTAGGTCCAAGCAATTTTTGCTACAACTACAGTGGTTATAAATTGATAAGGTACATTAAGGGTGATAGATCTAGATTTTCTTAACATGTTTCAAGTGAAATTTGAAACGCTTAACTTCTGGGAGAGATGTGGGACAAGGTGGGTCAGCTGATGTTGGAAAGTGGGCAGATATATGTCATGGTCATGAACAATCCAAGATTTGCAGGTATTTTCTTTTCCCCCAGGAGTAGAAAGATGAAAATTAGGTTTTAAATTTATTTTTTAAACCATGTTAATATTTTTGTAGATTTATTTCCTTAAAAGAGTAAAGAGATGGACCAATTTTCAGCAATTTTCGCAAGTTGAGGGTTTGAGAGTTTGGGCTGCAAGAAGGGTTTTCAGAGATTATGAATCTTTGAAGTTTGAAGCGATCTATCCCTGCCTAAAATGTTTGTGTGAATCTGCACTAATCACGTTACTTTAACCTGTGTATATCATGCTTGGAATTTAAATACCAAAACAAAGAAAAAAACATTTTTCTCAGATCAGCATCTTTAAAAAAAAAAAGTGGAATTGAAAGCAGAATGATAGAAGTTGATACCAACAGCATAAACATCAATATTGTTCTAATGATTATTAATTCAATTCAATTCTATTTTAATCTCAATACACATGCTTTCAAGAAGAAGAATAAAATAACAAGAAGAAGAATAAAATAACAGAATCAGTCTCTTGCTCAAGCAGGGGGTTAAACTAGAAGACCTCCAAAGTCCCTTCCAACTCTGTTTTTCTAAGTTCTAAATTCTTTTTCACACATTTTCGTGGGAGTTTAAATTAAGAAGTAGTTGCCATATAATGGAATTAGATGCAGCAACAATTAAGGGTGATAGATCTAGTTTTTCTTAACATGTTTCAAGTGAAATTTAGTAAAAATATTTATTCAGGCCAATTGTTTGTATGCGCCAATTACATATTTAAAAAAAACTAGCACATCATCCCAAAGCGTCAAATATAATATTTCTTTTAACATCGTCTACCTTGGTTTTTGTAAGGTAGCAATAAAGTACAGCAGTCATTTTTTAAAAAAAAACATTTTTGGGAGGACAGGATTTGCAAAATGATGGAAGAAGTGGCAGGGAAACATGAATAAGGTAAAGGCAATTGTTGGTAGAAACATTTCTGCAAACATTTGCACGCATCCTATAGACAGAGACATTGGATAAATGGAGCAGACTCATCTTGAACTTTTTTTAAAAAATGACGGAGAGAAGTTAATTTGCTCCGGGATGGAAATCAGTTTCTAGACTTATCCACTGAATAGTCTATATCTTATATACATCATAAAGATATAGGGAGAGCTTTCACAGATGTCCAGGTTACTCCACATAAAAGATGTCACTTAATATATTCCAGTTTCATATCATTTACTCTCCATTTTAATTCCAACGGTAGCAGTTTGAAAGCAGCTTTGTGTGCAGAACATTGCTGGATGAGAGATACATTTTGCAGAGCCCAAAAGGTTTACAAAACACACATACATTTCTGCTCAGGTTTATGCTGAAGGGGCATTTGAAACAATGGAAAACATTTTAATATAGATTCTCTATCTGCAGAATGAATGGTCTAGACAAACTATCATTTTAATCCATCATCTAACACATAAAATAGCTTGGAGGATAATTTTTTTTGTTATCCTCTTTTATTTTGGGAGTGGGGAGAGTAATCAGAAATAAGTATTTCATTCAAAATAATTAAAAATCTTTTAAATGAAATATTTAGCATTAAAAAAATATAACTGGAAGGTAAAAATTGACCATGTAAAAGAATTGTTGGTAAAAAAAAACACCAAATTCAGTCTACTTCATTTTGATTACTCTGTTTTTAATCCATAGCTTACGAGAAGGGTTTCACCTGCTCTTTTTATAAGTAACTACATTTGACATTTCAATTTAGTTCTTACAGCTTCTAATACATTTTTTTTATCTTGTACTCATCTGCAGATAATGTATTTTGCAGTGTTTCTGTGTAACAAAAAGTGAGACTGAAGAAAATGTTTTCATTTAGGTGTAAATTTTGTTAACCAACTCATCTGCATAATCACATTTCTGCACAGATACTAGCTTGTATCCTAGCTGGTCTTTCACTTTGAAACAGGTTAGTTCAATGGCAAAATGGCAAAATAAAATAGTCATGTATTTGCCTGAAAAGGAATGGAACCAACTGGTATGGCCTCCTTTTGCTGGTGGTGATAGATGGTAATTTTCAAGAAAGTTGAAACTATTAAAATTAAGGAATTGTAGATTTTTTCCCCGTTGTTGTAGACGAATGTGTTTCTTTTATCCCATTTCTCTGTTAAAACAGATTTTTAAACTTTGAAACAATTCAAAAACTTGCAAGATATATGGCAAGAGATTGTAAACAGATTGTAAATGTGACGACTGCAAGGACTCCTCAGAGATGCTTAAAATGGGCATTAATTTTGCTTCAGATTCATTACTCTAACTTTTTAATATTCTACACTTTTAAGAACCTGGGAATGTGCAGGCAAGCTCCAAAGAGACGGTCTCAGAAAGCCTATGTTGGCCATACAAGTAGTCCTCAGATTATAATGGCAATTGGGACTAGAATCACTGTCACTAAGCAATCTGGTTGTAAAGCACAATGTCATGTGATTGCATCACTTATTGTCACAATCCCAGAAATCTCAATGGCTCCTGCAACCCCAGGATATTTATGGTGTCAGCGTTCCAAATATCATGCAGAATTAAATCAGAGTCAAAGGCAAAACTATCCTTAAGGTTCCAATTTAATAAGACAGACATGTTGACATCGTGCTATGAAATCCCAATACTGGAAATGACATCAGAATTCCACCCAGTTAAAAGTTCATGATCTTGTCCCCACACCCACAATCCATCACATGGTCCAATCTTCTTCTTCCACACTGGCATCCACACCCAGCTGCTTCTGGTCAGGTGTGAAAGTACGGAGACAAAAGATGACTTTGAGCTTCTAGTAAAGAATGAAAACAATAATACATTCCACAATCCTACTTCTTCTATTCCCTCCTCCCATCAACTATACTAATGAAACAAGAGAAAGTGTGGCAGGCCAAAATTCTAAAAGGAATATAATTGCAGGCCTGACATATGGGTCATTAAGTGGGAAGCAGTAGGGGTCTCCCCTAATGAGTACGGGGGTGATGTGAGAGTTGCTGTGTGTATGGAGAATTATCCTGAAGGCCTAGTGCATACTCTGAATGCCCACAAGAAGGCTGGGGCAAGAACGATGCCATGCCATACAAGTGCAGGGAGGCCAGGAGAAGTAGGGCACTGTGCCACATGAGCACATGGAGACTGTGATGATTTACTGGACTGACTTGTGACCTTCCCTATCGGCTTCCCCATTGAATCTACTTGTGAGAACCCGGCAGGGAAGGTCAGATTTGGTGATCACATAAGATGCTGCTACTATCATAAGTATGAGCTGGTTGCCAAGTGGTCATGTGACCAAAGTCATGGTGCAACAGTTGCTTCTTTGAGGACTTGTTCTGCATCATCAGTCTTTGAACAATTATTCAATTAGTGGTTGGTAAGCAAGGCCTACTTGTATTTTCCGTAGCTGTTGTTTTTCTGTTTTTCTTATCTTGCTTCTGTCTGCTCTCTTGCTACTGTTAGGTTATTGACTTTAAGCAGTTCAAAGTATACAAGTTGTTTTCTTGGAGTTAGATAGCAAGGAACATTATCTTCAAGTTACTGATGCAACCCCACTCCAAAGTTCTAAATGACCTCTCCTATCATTTTCTTGGAAATTTTGAACAGCGCAGAGGAAAATATAGAACTGGAAAGGACATCAAAATAGGTCAAGGTGTTGATCAATAGTCAGTCAAAAATTTTGGTGGAACTGGTTCATCAAAAAGGACTGGAGTTATTGTAACAAAGTAACTCAGATACTGTCTTCATTTAATACTATCCTTGGAAATCATAAGATATTTGGGTGAACAAACAGTACCATTATCGGTTACCAGCATTGGTTTTCACTGATGGGAACAAAAGCATTTCATTGTGTTTCTGATAGTGGGAAAACAAGTCAATGTGGCTAAGAGCATCCCCCCATTTTTCATAAGAACTGGGATCTTCAGGTTTTTGATGGTCAAATGTAACACTTAACTTCTGGGAGAGATGCGGGACAAGGTGGGTCAGCTGATGTTGGAAAGTGGGCAGATATATGTCATGGTGATGAACAATCCAGGATTTGCAGGTATTTTCTTTTTCCCCAGGAGTAGAAAGATGAAATTTAGGTTTTAAATTTATTTTTTAAACCATGTTAATATTTTTGTAGATTTATTTCCTTAAAAGAGTAAAGAGATGGACCAATTTTCAGCAATTTTCGCAAGTTGAGGGTTTGAGAGCTTGGGCTGCAAGAAGGGTTTTCAGAGATTATGAATCTTTGGAGTTTGAAGCGATCTATCCCTGCCTAAAATGTTTGTGTGAATCTGCACTAATCAGGTTACTTTAACCTGTGTATCATGCTTGGAATTTAAATACCAAAACAAAGGAAAAAACATTTTTCTCAGATCAGCATCTTTAAAAAAAAAGTGGAATTGAAAGCGGAATGATAGAAGTTGATACCAACAGCATAAACATCAATATTGTTCTAATGATTATTAATTCAATTCTATTCTATTTTAATCTCAATACACATGCTTTCAAGAAGAAGAATAAAATAACAAGAAGAAGAATAAAATAACAGAATCAGTCTCTTGCTCAAGCAGGGGGTGAAACTAGAAGACCTCCAAGGTCCCTTCCAACTCTGTTTTTCCAAGTTCTAAATTCTTTTTCACACATTTTCGTGGGAGTTTAAATTAAGAAGTAGTTGCCATATAATGGAATTAGATGCAGCAACAATTCCACAAGTCAATCAAATGCAAATTAGTTCTGGATTACCAAATAACAAAAATCACCTACTTGGCATGAATCAACCAACTTTTTAAGAGAAACAGTGTATATTTAAGTTCTTGATACTTGTCTCTGTGCAGCATCTGTTTATATTAGTAATATAATTACTAAGATAATAAGAACATTGCTGTATTTTCTAAGGAAATAATCAATCAACACACTGCATTTGTCTTATTTTATTTGACAGCTTACTTTCCAGAGTGAATACACATCTCTTCCTTTTGTTGCAGAGAAGCTGAGAAATGACTGAAAATGCCCCCCCCCCGCTTTTTTTTAAAGGACAGATATTGTTGTTCTTCTCAGAATGAAAGGAAAGAGAGCAATGATTGAGCCTGAGGACTTGGGAAGAATTCTGTCCTCTCCTTTTGGCCTAATGCCAAGATTTGATATCCTTGATAGAGAAAGTGGAGCAGCCAAGACAAAGGAGAAATGTCAGACGAATTGAACTCCTAGTCAGCTCAAACAGAGGATGGCAGGCAAATGTCAAATAGGAGGAGCTGCAATGACATGGATGGTCATTACACTGTTTGAACGAGTTGATCGCTCTCATGGGCCATGATTTATAATGGTGACATAGCTAAAAAGCATGGCAAATGACTCTGCATTTCTTAAAAGAAGAGTAAGTCCACTTTTTTTCCTAACTTGTAATCCCCAACTAAAGAAACTGAATGATTAATATGGTCCTTTAAAAAAATATATCTAATTATCTGTTCAGATTTAAGTCATATCGAATACCACGTGGAAATTTTTCACAAGTGAAATTGGAATAAAATTGTGGTCTACTTCAATTCAGTCTGCAAGTGTGTGTGTGTGTGTGTGTGTGTGTGTGTGTGTGTGTGTGTGTGTGTGTGTGTATGCTGGTCTTGTTGTATTCAGCTCTTTTCCCGTGTAAGATTGAGATTGTCCTGGCAACGTTTCGGCAAGGTCCCAATCACCATCTTCAGGCTGGTGTTTTCGGCTTCGTGCTTGTGCGAGTAAGGCGTGGTCAGAGCTGTTGTCTTTCTATAAATCTTGGTGGGGGTGTGTGGAGTGCTGGCTTTGTTGCTGTAAGTGGGTTGATTGGCTGTGTAGTTGCATCCTGTGTAGATGGTGTTGATGTTTGTAGATTGCTCGACTGTTTCATATCATCCTGTGTGGCTGAGGTGCTGGCTGTGTGTCCATTGTTCTTTTGTGTTGTAATGACCTGGGTGGTGGGTGTGGTTCATTTGTTGACTAGGGCTGGTTTCCAGATGTCTGGTAGGTGGGAGGTATTGTCATGTTTATTCATGTTGTGGGGGTGTTTCTCTATTTCAATGGCTTCCATAATTATTCTCTTGTTGAAGTGTTCTGTTTTGGAGATTAATTTGGTTCCTTCAAAATCAATTTCATGTCCTGTTGCTTTAAGGTGCTGGAAAAGAGAGGAATTTTTTTTCTTTTTTTTCTGACTGCGTTCTTGTGTTCTGTGATGCATGCATTTATTCTCCTATTAGTTTGTCCAATGTATGTGGCGGGGCAGATTTTGCATGGTATTTCATACTGTCTTTGGTTTTCTAGCTGGATTTTGTCTTTGGGGTTTCTTAAGATGTGGGCTATTTTTTGGTCAGTGCTGAAGGCTGTCTTGATATTGTGCTTGTGGAGAATTTTAGTGATGCCTTTGACATAAGGGATGGGGCGATCCTGTTGTCCTGTTCTGTGTCTCGGTTCTTGGGTGGAGTCTCCCTTTGGATTAGGTTGGTAATTGTTTTTCTTTGGAATCCATTGGAGATTAATACGTTTGTGAGAGTGTGTAATTCAGTTTTCAGGTGGTCTTTGTCAGCTAGGTGTTTCGTTCTGGAGATTAGGGTCTTGGCTACAGAGTTGATCTGTGCAGGGTGGTGATGGGATTGTGCGTTTAAATAGCAGTTGGAACAATGGACACACAGCCAGCACCTCAGCCACACAGAATGATACAAAACAGCCGACCAATCTACAAACGTCAACTCCATCAGGATGCAACTACACAGCCAATCAACCCACTTACAACAACAAAGCCAGCACTCCACACCCCCCGCCCCCCCCAGATTTATAGAAAGATGGCAGCTCCGGCCACGCTTTACTCGCACAAGCACAAAGCCGAAATTTATTTATCAGCATAAATATAAAAAATGTAACAAAAAGGCAACAGTAAAAAATATTGGGTTCCTGTCTGGATGGTCTCTTATGACAAGCCGAAGGACAGAGAATGGAAGTGTGACCTTCCTCCCATATTTGGGCATACCAGGGGTTGTGACTTTAAATATATACCTTTCACCCTGGCCTGGCTGATAAGGAGTCGAGCCCTGTAGCTCAATGGTTAACACATCTGCCTAAGAGGCAATAGAGCACAGGTTCGATTCCCAGCAAGGGTATGGCTAGCTGATGAGAGCTAAGTAGCTTGAAATAGATCTATACTAGTCTCCCTTTATTTATTTATCAGCATAAATATAACATACACACACACACACACACACACACACACACACACACACACATACATATACATATACATATACATATACATATACATATACATATACATATACATATACATATACATATACATATACATATACATATGCAGGTCTTGGCGTATTCAGGTCTTTTCCCATGTAAGATTGACAGTATCTTTGGCTTCGTGCTTGTGCGAGCAAAGCGTGATCGGAGCTGCTGTTTTTATATAAATATTTATATTTATAGAATCCAACCAATTGGAGCACATCAGGCAAGACTCTTTTAGAAAATGTAGATATTTTGTGTCATTTCCTCCTGTGAGTGTGAAAAGGAGGATGTTATCTAGTTTGGTGATGAAACATCTACAAGAAAACCATCAACGTTAGAGAGCACAAGGACCTCATAGGTTAAAATAGTGCAGGTCTTTGGGGTCACACTGTGGCTTTACCATCTCTTTACTAAATATTTGCATTTAAAATATTTCTTCAGGAAAAGAATCTACTACCTATCTAATTAACCAGAGGCATTACTATTGATCATAAGATTTCTCTTGATACTTTAACACATGACCTTGCTAATCACTTCACAGAGTTAAAGAATTAAATGATAATTGCACAACCCCATCCTGAGAAATTTAATATTGGTTAAGGTAGAATTCAAATATATAGATGGGGTAGAAGATTGTATAGTTCTTCTCTGTTCTCTCTTTAAACCAGACTTTTTTTTTGCAATAGCTTGTCTAAGGTGGCGCAGTGGTTAAATGCAGCACTGCAGGCTACTTCATCTGACTGCAGTTCTGCAGTTCGGCTGTTCAAATCTCACTGGCTCAGGATTGACTCAGCCTTCCATCTTTCCGAGGTGGGTAAAATGAGGACCCGGATTGTTGTTGGGGGCAATATGCTGACTCTGTAAACCGCTTAGAGAGGGCTGAAAGCCGCATGAAGCGGTATATAACTCTAACTGCTATTGCTATTGCTAAAGTCACATCCAAATGCAGATTATATATTCTTCCTCCTTCCCACAAGTCTTTTGGTTGCTTGCAAGCTGCTCTATGGAAATTGAGTTATTTTAATGTGGTGAAGAGTTTTGCTCATACATATAACACAGAGGTGGGTTCCTACCAGTTCGCACCTATTCGGTAGAACCGGTTCGTCAAATCTACCGAACTGGTTAGAAGAGGTTCCACCAGTGGACCCGGAAAGCAGGCCACACCTACAGAAGAGGTTCCAAATTTTTTTGAAACCCACCACTGGTCCTTGGATATGATTATTCCACACTATCATGCTTATATTTATAAAACTCAGTGCCTCTGTGAAAGGTAAGGATGACTACTGAGTTTGTGGTGCAATCAGAACATTGCGTGTGTTGAAGTTGTTTTAACGCAAACCAAAGATGCCTTTTAAAAAACAAGTTTACATCATATTCTTATGCATGCCAGTGCTGTGTGTGAGGTAATTTAAGGTGGTTCTTACAAGTGTCGTCAGCATCTTCATATCCGGTCACATGGGTGGCAAGCCACTCCCATCCGGTCACATGGGCGGCAAGCCACTCCCACAAAGGAGGCCACACCCACAGAGTAGGTTCGAACAATTTTTGAAACCCACCACTGATATAACACCTCTTTAGTCATGTGCTACAGCAGCCCTGTACATCCCTAGATTTCTAAAATAATGCTAAGATACAAACAGAGACTTCTTTGGCTAGGAGTGGGGGGGAAAAACAGATTGCCACAAAGGGGAGGGAGAGAAAAATTTAAAAACAGAGAAGGACATGTTTCATGGTTTATACATTTCTCCACTTTATTGTGCTGCTACAGTTCTTCAAGGATTTCTGCTGCATAAGCACAAACAGAGTTTGGTATGTGGTACTAATCTAAGGGATTCTATTTTTAGAGTCTAAAAATACGACTCCTGCTAATTGCTATTTAGCCCTTATGTAGCAAACATCATCCATCATAGTCTAGGCAGGATATCTACAGGAGGGTATCATTATTGTTATTTTAAGCCATAGTCTCATCAATACGTTGCCTCTTATATATATATGATGAAGTTGAAATTAACAGGGAAAGACATTTCATTGAACCTGCGGCTTCACCTAACAAGAAAGTGCAGCTCTCTATTTCTGTGGCTTGCAGTTTCGTAGAATATCTGGCAAGAAGAAGCACCACCACTCATCTAATCCCCCAACTGTAAGAAATGGGATTGGTCTCTGGCTGTCATCATTCAGAGACCCGGGACTATTTTTCTACTAGACGCATTGAGTGTTTTCTAAAGTCATTCAGCTCCTGTTGTTCTGGTGTAAGAGAAATGGGCATCGGCTTTATATAATCTCATTGATGGCAAAGCAATGCTCTAAGTCACCGGTGGAGAAAAGGCTATAAAAGATAAGCCCTCCACAAATTAAGAAACAGCAAGTCCCTGTGTTTATTTCATTTATTAATTTAGTACTTTATAACTATCATGCACCATGTATAAATTGCCAAATTAGCAAGTGAAATAAACATGGAGAGAAAGGGGGACTTGAAATACGTAACTATAACGGTCCCTTTGACTACAATTTTGTCTCCAAAGATAGGAATGAAATATTGTATAAATGAAGAATGAAATGAAAGTGATTTGCTGAGTAGAGAGTGGGATGAGAGAGATAAAAGGGCCCCTCCTCATCTCCACATGATCAGATACACAGTTTGTAAGCTCACTTCCTTTGCTCCGAGGCTTAAATGAGGGAGGGCAGCAGTGACCCATAAGGTGATTGACTGTTTGAGAATCACCTTCTGTTGTTGGAAGGCCCAAAAGAAAAGAACAAATTCTTCCTGTCAGTTGTCAGGAAGAACGTCACCACGGGTGAAATTCAGGCAAGGTTGTACAAGCCTGTGGAATTGATAAACAGTTCGTATCTGCTGAGATGTCTAGAGCCTATATTCCATTGCTACCTGTTCCCAAGGCAAGGATTTTTTCCCCCCTCCAGAAATCACACTGAAGTAGTAGTTCACAATTCCTGTCATTTAATGAACTTTGTAACTGATCGCTGCTGGGGGAAAAAATAATGACTGGGGCAAGACCACTTACAAACTCAAATTTGTGAAATTTTGTTTGGTATGTGTATGCATTTCAAAGGCATCACTTTGTACTCGGAAAGGAAATGTAAATTCTTTTATAGGGTAAAGACTTTTTCTCCTAATTTTTTTTAAAATCTACCTAAGTTTTTTTAGTTTTATATATAGCTTCAATGGCTCTGATCATGCTCAGATAGTAGCTTTAATATGTTTTTCATTGTAGAAATGTTAGACATGCACACACAACACACCAGTGGTGTGATTCAGCCAGTTCGCACCTATTTGGGAGAACCGGTTGGTAACTTTCGAAGTAGTTCAGAGAACCGTTTGTTGGAAGAAATCTCCTTTTGTTTTTTTCCACTTTACAGGGCTAATCCTGTAAGGAAGGCAGGAAGGAAACATTCTGGTGTTGTTTCTAGCCTAATCTTTATTGACCCGCTTACAGAAACTGCCTCTCCAGTTAACCCTTATTACACTGTAACAGCTAAGGCGAAGCGCCCATCGACCTGAGTGACCTTGAGTTGGCCAAGCCCCCCCCCCCCCGGTCACATGACCACCAAGCCCCACCTATTCAGATAGTCATTAGGGCAGATAACCGGTTGTTAACTTATTTAAATCCCACCACTGCAACACACACATACACACACACACACACACACACACACACACACACTTTCTTCCTCCAAATAAGGATAAACCTTTAAGCAGAACATTTTGAATCAAAAAAAGCAAATTTCTCAAAGCATGGCTGGTCTACAATATTTCAATCCTGTTTATGCTTGCAAGAGAAAGGAGTTTTCGAAGGAAAGTCTGATACGCATTGCCCCTCCCCAATTGTCCCTGGAGGTATTTCACACAGATGCTTCCTGGTCTAACTTTTTAATTTGCCCTACACCAAATCCCAACATTTTAAAATGCAGAAAGAAAAAAATAACAAAAAAAAAAAGGATGAGCAGAAGGGATTTTACCTATAGTAAAGATTTAAAAACAGACTTTTAAGTGGTATTTTTCTTCCCACACAAACACTTACTAAAGGTATGAATGCAAATTAATTTATAACAATTAATTCATGGCATTGAAATTCCAGAGCTCCATTTTTTTTAGACAAAGACAAGCATTATGCTGGAATTTCAAAGTTTAGGAATCATAAATTGCTAGTGTATGGTTAAAGAGAAAATCACAGAGAAATTGGTTGGACATCAGAGATCAGCATTCTAGATGTCGTATATGAATCTCCAAGAATCACCTTCTAGATATGGCCTAACAAGGAATGAACTTGTTTAAAGCAGTGCAGAAACTCAATTACATTGAGTTTCAAGAAGACCAACCGTATCAACTCATCCATGTCCAATTTCTGACTTAAGTGACTCACCAATCATATCCTGTCCAGAAGCCCAAATGGCTTGGATCCATGTAATCCAGATTATTCCAATGAGTTTGGAGCTGTGAGACAACCACATTCTCAATAATCTTTTTTAAGAAATGGAATATCTGCTGTTAGTTTAAAACTGTATAGAGATCTGTTCTGACCCCCCTTCTTCTCTCGTTCAAAGACGACAGTCAGACAGACTTAAAAGGAAATAACTTTATCAGTCCTGGCTCCCGCTGGCTGCGAGCCCAAAATAAACATAAATAAAGTCTCTGGCAAGAAGATAACAGAATGCAAAAGAAAGATCTCTTACGGCAAAACCAGGTGTACAGAAAGAAAGCAAATCACTTCTCCAAGTGTCTCTTTGAATCAGGATTACAGAAAGCAAATCACTTATCCAAGTGCCTCTCACAAAAAAAACCACGACCAATGAACCATGAACCACGAACGAACGACGAACGTTGACTTCTGCAACCAGGGTGTGGCACCATCAGTCCTTTTATCTCCAGAAGACGACACTAACGAGCCCCAGCTGCATTGTTATTCCTGCATCCCGACTCAACTCACAGCAAACTTCTGCTGAGTCACAACAGAGATCTTCCAGCCAAGGGAAGGCTTCTTTAAAGTAAAGGTAAAAGTTCATTTCGCACATACATGCTGGTCGTTCCCAACTCTAGGGGACAGTGCTTATCACGTCCTTTAATGATGGGGTCAGACTCAGTCTGACCAATTCAATCAACTAAAGATAGAAAATGTTTTTTTACAATGATTTTTAATTAAAATTTACAAACACAAAGGTAAATAAATGTTTTGTAAAGTAAATGTTTTACTTTAACAAAAAGTTGAAAAAAATATTAAAAGTGCAGAGAAAAAAGAAAGAAACAAGAAGAAAAAGAATATACAAAGAAAATATTCTCCCCTCCCTAAAGACAGGCATAAACAAACAAGAGATGCCTTCAGGGTTACAGTAGCACTTTTCAGATCCTTCCCCTATCTCTCTATTACCTGTTTCTGATCATTTAGTAAGATTAAATTGTTCTTCAAAAATAAGAGGATTAAATGTTTAGAAGTTTTCTTTTTAATGTATATTCTATAAGAAAATATATCTGACTTCTTGTTTTTCAACATGTTAAGAATTGTAGAGTTTTTATATAGTGATGTTTATTAAAGTTTAAAAATGCAAAGCTTAAAAAAAATGAATACAAGCTACATACGTATGTGTTGTGTCCCAGCAGGAGCCGTTGGAGCTGCCACCAGACTCCGACAGCGAGGGGCCCTATGAGTCGGTTCTGGAGGATGTGGAGGACCCTGGACAGGGTTCCGACTCCGAGCAGGGCTCAGAGAGGCTGGTTGGCCACCAGGAGGCACCTGAGCCTTGGACCAGTGGGGAGGAGACAAGGGAGAGTGAGCCAGAGGCCAGTAGTGAGTTGTTCCTGGATGCACGCCATCGAAGAGCTACTAGGCGTCAGGAACAATTACACAATTGCAGGAGGTAATTGCACTCAGCTGATGGTCATTAGACTCCTCTTCAGACTATAAAAAGGGCACACGCCCTCTTTGCAGAAGTCAACACAGAATCGAATGTCGGAGAACTTTGTATGAGCTTGGCAGGCTGGATTGCTGCCAAGCCTTATCTGTGTTTATTGCTGCCCAAGCTTGTCTGTGCTGGGTTGCTGCCAAGGACCTGTTTGTCTGTTAATTAAATGCCGTAATTTATCTCTGGCTTGGTGTGTGCTTTGGTGTGGAACGAGGGGGGTCAGAACATGTATGCATGCATGTATGTAAATAAAAGGAACCACAATATCTGCTATCTGTTCTTCTGGATCTGCAAGTCCCACCGAATCTTAACCCTGTTATTTTCAATGACCTTCTATGTTGTCTGCCATCTGAAGTGGGAAGGTCTAGCCCTCCTATCAGCTGTCCTGGAAAGACAATGCTGGAAAATCCCCTCCCCAGAGAGACAATGTCCCTGCAACTTAGTCTTGTAAAAGCAATAGAACATGTACTTCTCCAGTGCCTATACCACGGCAACATTTGTGTAACCTTGTTTTACCATTACAGTATTGCATAAATACCCATGTTGTTGCACAGCAGCGTCTGAAATCTGTACCACAGATTTTGACTGTACCACAAACCAGCTGTAATGAGCACCTTGTTCATTTCCATAGAGCATTATGATAAAGTTTGGTTATGCTTCCCTATTCCCATTTATTATGTTTATCCCTCCTTTTAGCCTTTTTGTTTTTCCTTTAATTTTTTTTAGCTTTTTATTGTAATTTTATTTTATTGTGTTTTTATGGATTTTTTTAAATTTCTTGTACTCCACCCTTCTCATGCTGGTGTTTGACCTTAATAAAGGTTGAATTGATTGATAAACCCTACCACTTTGTCTTGGACTCTCTCTCAACCTCTCTGTACATCTTGCATTCTCATCTAGTATGGTAGAGCCTGTGCTCAGTGCTAGTTCTTGTGCTGCAGTGGTGGGTTTCAAAATGTTTTGGAACCTCTTCTGTAGGTGTGGCCTGCTTTCCGGGTCCACTGGTGGGACCTCTTCTAAATGGTTTGGTAGATTTGACGAACCAGTTCTATCGAACCGGTAGAAACCCACCTCTGTTGTGCTGCCATCATCAAGGCATCAGTGCTGTCTTTTGGTCCAGCCCTTTCCAGCCAACTGGTGGAATTTCTCCATACAGGCACTTCTTCTGCTTGATTTTCCTTCCACGTCTGCTGCTACCTCAGGCATTCTCTCTGCGGTCGTCTTTGGGTGCCTACTCAGTATTTATTTTCTTTGTAAAAGCTCAGTCGTTATGGCATTTTTTGTAACTTGGAATCTCTTTAAAATGGAGAGATGCCTCTAAATTAAGATCAGACCAGTGTCATCCTGTGGTCTACATATATGGGAGATCCTTTTAAGTTATTTTCTGCACTCCTGACAGCTCTACATTTTTAACTCACTGCCACTGAACTGCTAAAAAGGGATGTTATATTCTTTCAATTTTTTTAAAAAAATAAATCTTTTTGTTAATGGATCAGTGTCTCTACTCCTGAGGAGAAGAAGCCTAAATTTCTTGTGTTCCTCAAAATTATAGGGCCAGGATATTCTGCTAATAAGGAAAAAAGAAAGAAAAAACAACACAGGCTTAGGAATAATATAACAAGTTAGGTATGAAAGATAGATAACAGGAACTAGCAAGCTGCTATACCAAGGCATGGAATAGAGCTAAAGATGTAGAGCTGGGGATTTCTTGGGAAGAAGATTTGAGACTTCAAACCTTTTACCTTATGAGCTCAGCTGTGTCACTACAGAATGTTTAAGAGCAATTGTGTCAACCCCCTAAGTCAGTGGCCCCCAATCTTTTGGGCACCAGGGACTGGTTTCATGGAGAGACATTTTACTGTGGACCAGAGGGGGCATAGCTTCACATGTTGCTTGCATCGCATGGATGGTGTTTCATCAACGTGTAGTCCTCAATGGAACTACATCTACATGGAGGGAAGTATGCAGTGGAGTACCCAAAGGCTCTTTTTTAGGCCCAGTACTCTTCAACATCTTCATCAATGATTTGGACAAGGGAATAAATGGGGAACTTATCAGATTTGCAGATGACACCAAGCTGGCAGGAATAGCCAACACTCCAGAAGACAGGCTTAAGATACAGAAGGATCTTGACAAACTTGAACATTGGGCACAATCTAATAAAATGAAATTCAATAGTGAAAAAAGTAAGGTTCTACATTTAGGCAAGAAAAACGAAATGCACAGGTACAGTATAGGTGGTACCTTGCTCAATAGTAGTAACTGTGAGAAGGATCTTGGAATCCTAGTGGACAACCATTTAAATATGAGCCAGCAGTGTGCAGCAGCTGCCAAAAAAACCAACACAGTTCTAGACTACATAAACAGAGGGATAGAATCAAAATCATGTGAAGTGTTAATACCACTTTATAATGTCTTGATAAGGCCACACTTGGAATACTGCATTCAGTTTTGGTTGCCACAATGTAGAAAAGATGTGGAGACTCTAGAAAGAGTGCAGAGAAGAGCAACAAAGATGATTAGGGGACTAGAGACTAAAACATATGAAGAACGGTTGCAGGAACTGGGTATGTCTAGTTTAATAGAAAGAAGGACTAGGGGAGACATGATAGCATTGTTCCAATATCTCAGGGGTTGCCACAAAGAAGAGGGAGTCAAACTATTTTCCAAGGCACCTGAGGGTAGAACAAGAAGCAATGGGTGGAAACTAATCACATTACACGGCTTGGTGGAAACAATTCACATTACAGACCTGTTCTGACCCCCTCCTCCGTCCAGTAACAAATGCCGAAACAAGCTTAACTGGAATGTCACAGCACTTTATTAGCAAAAAACCAAAACCTCGGTGGCTGAAAGCCAAGCATAACAAACAGATAAGAATCTTGGCAGCAACTCAGACTTTGACAGATAACAGCTTCTCCAGCGTTAGGAATGACATTGACTCCTGCAAAAGGGGTGTGTGCACAAGCATTCCTTTTATAGTCTTGAGAGGAGCCTAATTACCACCAGCTGAGTGCAATTACCTCCTGTAACTGTGCAACTGTTCCTTACGCCTATTAGCTCTCCAGTGCCGGGCATTTAGGAACAGCTCCCTTGTCTCCTCCCCACTGCTGACCTCCAGATCACACTCCCTTGTCTCCTCCCCACTGGTCCAAGGCTCAGGTGCCTCCTGGTGGCCAACCAGCCTCTCTGCGCCCTGCTCGGAGTCTGAACCCTGTCCAGGGTCCCCCACATCCTCCAAAGCTGACTCATAGGGCCCCTTGCTATCGGAGTCTGGTGGTAGCTCCAATGGCTCCTGCTGGGCCACAACACACACCTATGGAGAAGTTCCTTTTGAATGAATTCATGGGGATCTATCAGGAGATTCAGGAGATGGAGGGGGAGACAAGTGACAAAACATGCATTGCAACATGATGGTATAAGCTCGCTGTGTGTTTTCCTTGCGTGAAAAATATGAAAGGGTGGAGCTTATGTTATAATATTGCAACTCACATTTTGCATTTTGGTGTCATATAGCTAACTGTTTCTGGATATAAACTGAAGTGAGAATGGAATAGTGCATGCTGCCTTGATATTAAAATGCTACCTCCTTCCTCAATTTGAGGCAGGTGAGTACGTGCAAATTTCTATAAATATGACTTACGGCTTCATTTTGTCAGGAAAGCAAAAACTGAGAGAAAAAAAGTTAGACTTTTCTTTATCTCTTTGCTGGCATCTAGTGGACATGTGGATTTTTGCAATCCAAAGCTAAAACCCCCAAGGAAAAGATAATTCCTAAAAAAAATACTAATGACCAATATGATCATCGTACCTATAACTCTGGAACAACTGAGGACAGTTGTTTTAATAAAATTTAATAAATAAAAATAATAAACAAAATGAGTTATTCTTCATTTCCTAAACAGATGCAGAGTTAACAGAAGTGTGGCTTCACAGTTAATCTAAACGCTGAATCCTGGAAGGCTGACAGCTGGCTTCTTTCTGCTGATTAAGAAACTGAAAAAAAAATGTCATTCTTGTTTCTGCAAGGGAGTTTTTCTTCTTGAATACAAATGTTTTTGTTTTTTGTTTTAAAAAGTCCTGCTCAATTCATTTTTTTAACACTGAAAGAAATCACAAAAGAGAGGAAGTGAGGTGGTGTGGGTATAATCATAAATCATATATTTATTGATGTATCAGAAGCAAAGCCAGTGATAGCTGTAAAACATCCTATTTTCCCCTTTAACTCCATTGGACAGAAATCTTGAAAACATAGTCCCTTCTCAGAAAAATGACATTTATACAGTTCTAGTCTCTCAAGAATCTCTTGGTCTTCAGGTTCTAAAGCAATGGAGAGTGAAACTTATTTCTGTTCTATATAACGGTGAAAAGCTCTCATGTAAATGTTTTCTGCCTTCCTGTTTTCCATTATTTATTGAAGTTTAAGGGTAAAAAATCAAATACTTTATAGGCTTAAAACAGATTTGCATAGTGTAGATCAGTGGTGGGTTTCAAAAATTGTTTGTACCTAGTCTGTGGGTGTGGCCTCCTTTGTGGGAGTGGCTTGCTGCCCTTGTGATCAGATGGGAGTGGCTTGCCACCCATGTAACCGGATATGAAGATGCCGACGACACTTGTCAGAACCACCTTAAATTACCTCACACACAGCACCGGCATGCATAAGAATATGATGTAAACTTGTTTTTTAAAAGGCATCTTTGGTTTGCGTTAAAACAACTTCAACACACGCAATGTTCTGATTGCACCACAAACGCAGTAGTCATCCTTACCTTTCACAGAGGCACTGAGTTTTATAAATAGGAGCATGATAGTGTAGAATAATCATATCCAAGGACCAGTGGTGGGTTTCAAAAATTTTTGGAACCTCTTCTGTAGGTGTGGCCTGCTTTCCGGGTCCACTGGTGGAACCTCTTCTAACCGGTTCAGTAGATTTGACGAACCGGTTCTACCAAATAGGTGCGAACTGGTAGGAACCCACCTCTGGTGTAGATATTCAACAGACATAGCAACAATTCTGACCATTTCTTCTATGTTTGCAAAGTAGATTTGGAGACATACTTAATATTTCACTATATTTTTTAAAAAGTGTATTATTGTAAATGTCATGGCAAGCAGAGAAAAGCAAAATGTGCTTCATAAGAAATTTCTCTGAGTTATTTCCCAAACTTTTCTTGTGAGAAATCATTTTACCCTTTCTTTGCTTCTTCAAATGCTCACCTGACAAAATACTTGGATGCATTCACTTTCTGATTATTATCCAACATTTCCATCTTTAATAGCTATCCCTGAAAGTTGAGGTTCTTGCTTTCATAATTCTCTAATAAATCTGGATATTCTTCTGAAGCCTGCCAGATTTCTACTTAAATAGTAATCATTCAAAAAACAATATAATTTGCAAACATTATCAGAATAACACAAACTTCATCTGGTTTCTAAAACATAAAGCCACATTTACAGTTCTAAAATAGGCTAGGCAACTTGAAACAATTTGGTTCCTTCTCAAATAAACAACTGAAGAAAATAAAATTCATATGAAATGTCATTACACTAACAAAATAATAATAATAATAATAATAATAAAAACCTAAACCCTGTTGCACCTGCTAACTGCTACATCTCCAGTTCTTTGAGGCTGGATCCCGGCTTTGTAATTTGGGTTTAGTATAGTCTAACCAGTTTAGTTCGAATATAATTTTATATAGTTTTAGATTTAATTGCAAAGAGGTTTGTGAGCTGATGTCGGGTTGTGATAAAATCAGGATCTCCAGAAAAGATAACCAGTTGGGAGAACACATTTCTTTTTGACTGACATTCCACCAGAGACCTTAGGAAATCTCTCTTTTGCACCCTGCCCTCCTCATCTATTCAATGAAATCACAGCAACTGCTCTCCCATTAGGATCAATATCCAGGCCATTATGTTGGCAAAAGAAGCAGCAAATCACATTTAGCTGGATTGTCAGACTCATTATTATAAGCAGATGGCAGCCCATGCACTACAATGCAGCCGAGAAAAGACTGACATCATTTCACATTAAAATCTATAATGCTAATGCACATTGCCAACTCTTTGTAAAGGTCCTGAGTGCATTAATCTTCTGAATGATTCGCCAATATGCCTGTTGGTAGATGTGTTTTTTCCCCCTTAACTAGAGTTAAAAAGAGGGTCTTGGGGCTTGGTTAACATTTATCCATACATATGAGGAACATTTAACAGGCAATATTCTTAGCCAGTTTCTCCCAGATACAAATTAAGGGAGTTTTTTGTGGAAGAAATTGTGACTCTAGTTCAAGTCTGATGTTTTTGTTGTTGTTTCATAATTACTGGGCTCTAAAAAGAAACTAAACCGAATAAATTAGTATAGACTTCAACTCACTATTTCAAAATACACAATACAAGGCTCTGAAAAAATATTATAGCTTCTTGAATAGACAAGTCTTCTCGCTTGTACAGAAAAATAATTTTATAAACCACAATAGAGTAAAGATTAAAGCTAAGGAACTATTCCTAAGTAAATGTTTTACTGATCTATAGCAGTTTTTCAGAGGTAGGTATTTCTCTGTTTCAATTAGTCCTAGATTTTTTGTTGATGTTGGGGAACTGATCAACATCAACAAATTGGGGAAATGACCACAATTCCACTCATTTTTTCTGGATTTAGTTCTGGATTTAGTTCTGGATTCAGCTTCTTCCTCTGATTCCTCTGATTCCTCCCTCATTTCTGTCTTCAGAGTCTTTGTTTTAAAAAGATCTTAAATTTTCTATCTTTAAGAGGGAGGGTATGCCTGACCTATCTCATGTATCAATATTTGTCGAAAGCATGAATTGTGAAAATTCCAACCTTATTTCTTTTTTTTTATCACTTGTTTTACTTTGAAGAAATATTCTTGAGTATTAGGGAATGGGGAAATAAAGCTACTGTTCCTATAAAACCTGTAAATCAGGAAAAAAAGCATAATATCCAGTACTACTCTTTGCTAATATAAAAATGAGAGGAGATCCGGTCTCAGGTTTCCCTCATTTCATATTATTGCACAGGAAAACACTCCAAGGAAATGTTCTCAGCAGAATAATTATGTAAGAAATAATGAATCAGTAGATCAAGACCCAAGTCACTGGAAGAGACCAGAAAGGCAATTCATTTTATCTCATGTTCACTGTCCTCATGAAAAGTTCTTGTACTCATTAGCTGTCATCAAGCTTAAGTTTACTAGTGAAATATGAATCACTATACAACAACAGTTCTGAAAAAAATGCCACAGCTTGGTATATTGGAGCCTCCAGATTTGGAACAGTTGCCTACCAGTAACCCGTACTGCCTTCTAATTCAGCCAACTATAATTGGACAATTCTAAACAATAACTGTAAAGAGGCAGACTTGATATCACTTCAGCAACGGATGGGCAATCTTATGAAATTGCTGTACTATGAGTGGAGAAATGGCCTGCAAAAAACTCAAAGGAAGAAAGGCACAGAATGGACTCATTCAACAATACTGTATGAAAAGATTCAGCAACTATAATTCCCAGAGCCCATCTTTCCACTTGAACATTAATATATGACTTTCAACATGTACAATTTAGACTGAATGGAATATATGTGACTATGGACAGAACGCACGAAATGTCCTTGTGACCAATGGATACGCTTCCTACAAGACGTAATGATAGATGATGCTTTTTTTGTGTGCGTGTGTAATAAAACTAATAAACATTTTATAAAAAAAGAAAAAAAGAAAAAATATATGACTCAGGAGTTGTGCTTGCATCATTCCTAGAATATAAGGAAGTCAGCCTAAAAATCCCATTCTTTTAGATTGGTAGAATCAACAATTGAGCAAGGAAAAGAATTTGCCTAGCAGAAATTGAACTAAAGACATAAAGTAAATTACCCTTCACTTAACCTATTTCTAAGATAACATTTGAACCTGTTGCTTCCATCCTGAGTTCTAAAAAATACCCTGAAATTGGATAATATCCATTGATGGTATGCACAAATTCCATAGTTCTGTTCAAATTCTAACTCCTAGATTTAAAAAAAAAACATTTATATTAAACTTAAAGGCCATGTATTTTGATTCAGGAGCCAAATTAAATCTTATTTTAGTATTATTAAGCTTCATGCCTCTCAATCCTAGCAGTGACAATCAACAAATGGCTACATTAGTTGTAGTCTGTTAATATTCAAAGTATCTTGCTTTTTGATATCCAGAAAAACAGAATTGGAAGGGACCATGGAGATCTTCTAGTCCAACTCTACACCACTTCAGACAAATGATTGTCCATTCACCAACGAGCATTTGTGCATTTGGTTTATCCTGCCTAAGTGAAAAACCTTGTGTCATTGCAAATTTGATGGGTCCTCCTTCTATCCCTTCATCTAAACCATTTATAAAGATTTTGAAGAGTACTAAGACAAAATCTTGGGGTACTCCACTGCATGCTTCCTTCCATGTAGATGCAGTTCAATTGAGGACTACAAGTTGAGTGTGGTTGGTCAGTTAGTTACAAATCCATCTGATAGTGATGCTGTGTATCTCACATTTTTCTACCTTACCAAGAGGTAAGTTGTGGTCTACCTTGTCAAATGCCTTACTGAAGTTCAAGTATACTATGTCCATTTTGCTGTACAATTATTTAGTCACTTTGTCAAATTCAATAGGATTTGTTTGGTATGATTTCTTTTTGACAAATCCATGTTGGCTTCTAGTAATAGCTTTTTTCCCCCCCTAGGTCTTCACAGAGTGTTTGATTATCTTTTCCAGGTATTGGTGTCAGGGTGATTGGTCTGTAGTTTACTCAATCCATTTTCTTTTCTTTTTTGAAGATAGAAACCATATCAGCTCTTTTCCAGGCCTCTGGTAGTTCTCCAGTGCACCAGGATTTTTGAAAGATATGGTTCAGTTCAGAGGTGGGTTCCTACCAGTTCACACCAGTTCGGTAGAACCGGTTTGTCAAATCTACCAAACCGGTTAGAAGAGGTTCCACCAGAAAGCAGGCCACACCTACAGAAGTGGTTTCAAAAATTTTTGAAACCCACCACTGATACACACACACACAGACACACACACACAGAGACACACAGACAGAAAGACTCACACAGAGAGAGAAAGAGAAAAAGAAAGAAAGGAAGAAATAAAGAAAAAAAGAAAGAAAAAGTGAGAGAGAGATGAAAGAAAGAAAGGAAAAAGGGACAGAGAGACAAAAGGAAGGAAAGAGAGAGACAGACAGACAGACAGAGAGACAGACAGACATGGCCGGCAAGCCACTCCCACCAGGTCACATGCCCGTAAGCCACTCCCACAGAGTAGGTTTGAAATTTTTTTGAAACCCACCACTGGTTCAGTTGTTCTGAGATCACAGAACCAACTCCTTCAGAACCCTGGGATATAATCCATCTGGTCCTTGCAATTTGAACTCAAGAATTGATAAGTGTTTCTTTACCATTTTTTTACCTATTTCGACTTCCATTCCTAATCTGTCTTTTTCTGCATTTGTTAGGTTGGGACTATTTTGTGTAAAGACAGATGCAAAGAATGAATTACTGTATTTTTCGGACTAAAAGACACACCAGAGTATAAGATGCACCAAGATTTTGAAGAGGTGATTTTTTAAAAAAAGCTTTTGCCCTCCCCTTCCCCCAGGGACACTCTGCAGGCCTCCCAAACCCTCTGCACGCCCCATTGCTTTGTGAATGTTGAAAGAAACTTTTAAAATTATTTTTGACATTTGTTGCAAGTCTTAGTTTACTGTGGGTCTTAGCTTTCCTGATTGCATCGTTGCAGATTCAGGCTATTTGCTGGCATTCTGACTTAGTTATGTGTTCCTCTCTTTATTTTAGTAATGAAATCTCTGAAGGAAAATAATCAAGCTCAGAGAGCACCAAGGACCCGGCAGTTCAACTGTGAGCTAATATTCTTTAATATTAAGGAATATGCTCTTTTTTGATAGTTTTTTTTAAATTAAAATAAAGCATTTTAAAACATTTTCTAAAAATCAGTGACTATAAATTTGAATTATATATATATATATATATATATATATATATATATATATATATATATATATATATATATATATATATATATATATATATATATATATATATATATATATATATATATATATATATATATATATATATATATATATATATATATATATATATATATATATATATATATATATATATATATATATATATATATATACTTAAAGTCACAACCCCTGGTATGCCCAAGTATGGGAGGAAGGTCACACTTCCACTCTCTGTCATTAGGCTCGTCACAAGAGTCCATCCAGACAGAAACCCAATATTTTTTACTGTTGCCTTTTTTGTTACATTTGTTATATTTATGCTGATAAATAAATAAAGGGAGACTAGTATAGATCTATTTCAAGCTATTTAGCTCTCATCAGCTAGCCATACCCTGGGAGGCAATAGAGCACAGGTTCGATTCCCAAAAACTTGGGTATGGCTAGCTGATGAGAGCTAAATAGCTTGAAATAGATCTATACTAGTCTCCCTTTATTTATTTATCAGCATAAATATAACAAATATATATATATATATATATATATATATATATATATATATATATATATATATATATATATATATATATATATATATATATATATATACATACATACATACATACATACATACATACATACATACATACATACATACATACATATATATATATATATATATATATATATATATATATATATGCTTTGTGCTGATAAATAAATAAAGGGAGATTAGTATAGATCTATTTCAAGCTATTTAGCTCTCATCAGCTAGCCATACCCTTACTGGGATTTGAACCTGGGCTGTATTACATATTAGGCAGTTGTATTAGCCACTAGGCTCTCCTCCTTTATCAGCTATATATATTAGATTTAGTTTGTAATTTATTAAATTCTACTAGAATATTTAAGAAGATTTGTCGGAGATCTTTTTTCCCCTCTTATTTCTTGGTTTAATTTCATTTGAATTTTGTTATCGTTGTGTATTACAATATTCCTTATTTTTTATGAATTTTATATTTTGTATAAAATAAAGAATGTTTTAAAAAGATAAATATGAATGATCACTTAACCTTCTAGATACTTGTGCTAAAATTTATGCTAAGACATTATTAAATAAGATGGAAGAGAGATGGAGGACAGGCTAATAAGATTATTTATAGTGAACAAACAGGTTTTAGAAATGGTCAAAGCACGTTGATCTTTACCAGGTTTTATGTTATCTTGTCTTCAAATATACAAGCAGTGCAACAAAACATTTGTACATAGCATCCATTTGTTTGACTGCTGATTTTGAGTGAGTAAATAGAAGTAGGTTATGAACAAAATTAGCTGATATAGTCATAGATAAGCACCTGATGTATTTAGGGCAGAAGGTATACTCTGATATATCTATTAGAGTAAGAAAGTAGATTTATCTGGATTTTTTTGTAGAAGTCATGTTAGCAAAACATGGAATCATTCTCGTTTGTATCTTTGCAGTTATATTCTATAATGTTTACCTAAATTCAGTGCTGTCTTATTGATTAGCTTTTTACTTTATCTCTACATTCTTATTTTACTCTATATTGGTGCTATATGATAGTTTTCTGAATAATAAGGATGTTTTTTAAAAAGGACATTTAGGTACTCCTCGACTTGCAACCAGAATCGGGACCAGAATTTTATTTGCTAGGTAATATGGTTGTTAATAGTGTTCCATGCACCTTCACCTTAAGAGCCGAGATGGCGCAGTGGTTAGGGTGCAGTACTGCAGGCAACTTCAGCTGATTGTTATCTGCAGTTCAGCGGTTCTAATCTCACCCGCTCAAGGTTGACTCAGCCTTCCATCCTTCCGAGGTGGGTAAAATGAGGACCCGGATTGTTGTTGGGGGCAATAGGCTGACTCTGTAAACCGCTTAGAGAGGGCCGAAAGCCCTATGAAGCGGTATATAAGTCTAACTGCTATTGCTATTACTATTGCTATTCAGTGTTTAGTCATGCTGGCCACTTGACTACAGAGATGTCTTTGGACAGCAGTGGCTCTTTGGCTTTGAAATGGAGATGAGCACCGCCCCCTAGAGTTGGGAATGACTAGCACCCTTGTGTGAGGACAACCTTTACCTTTATGGTTGTTAAGCGAGTTATAATGAGACCAGGTCTAATTTCATTCTCATGACCAGTTTTACCACTGTAAGCTAATCATCATAGTCATTAAGTGAATTCAGCTTTCCCAGATCACTAAGCTTATCAGAAGCCAGCTGGCAAAGTTGCAAATTGCAATCAGATGACCGCATGTAGCCATTGTAAATATTAGCCAGTTGTGAAGTATCTGAATTACTATTGGTCGTAACTTCAAGAATGGATTGTAAGTCACTTTTTCCAAGGCTGCCTCAACTTTGAATCACTGGTAAGCTGCTTTGAAGAACAGGAGCTATTTTAAGAAACAAGAACATACAGTAATTATGCAAAAAAACAGAATTACACATTTTGAAAAGCCTAAGGTTTTTTTTTTAATGATTTAAAGGGGAATCCAAATGCAAGAAGGGACAGGGAAGGAGAAAGGGAAAGAGGAAAGACAAAGGAAAAAAAAGAAAGTTGGGAAGAGAGGAAGGAAGGAAAAATAAAAAAAGGGGAAGGAAGGAGAATGAAGAGGAAAAAGAAGGAAGGAAGTTTATAATGAGAGTGATGGAGGGTCTCAGGCAGTGGTGAAATCTAACCCCCCCCCCCCGATTCTGTGGGTGTGGCTTGGTGAGGGGGTGTCATGTGACTGGGTGGGCATGGCCAACTTTTTTTTCACTTTCAGCTATATTTTTAGCTTCTGAGGATTGCGTGGCTCAGCTGTGAGTCACGCAATTGTTGGAATTGTTTTTTAAAAGCTATTTAAAGTATTTTAAATGCTTTAAAAAGTGGAGGGAAAGCTTCCGATGATTGCACAGCTCACAGCTGAGCAGCACGATCCTCGGAAGCTTTATTTTACTACTGTTCGCAGAACCAAGGACAATCGTCCCTACCCGTTCGACCGAACCGGAAGGATTTCACCTCGGGTCTCAGAGAAGTTCTGCCTTAGCACACAGGTGACCCCAACATGAGTCCCATGTCACACCCACCATGGACATTCCCACCAGGGGCAATGCCCATCCCCAACCATGCCCACCCTCAGCCACATACCCCTGGCCCACCAAGGTCAAACACAACCAGAGGTGGGTTCCTGCCAGTTCTAAGCTCTTCTATAGAAGAGGTTCCCCAAATCTACAGTGCCGTTTAGAACCAGTTCCAACTCCCTCCCCCCGCCCATCCGCACATCATCAAGATGAAGAGCGCAAGGAGGAATTCTGGGAGTTGAAGTCCACCCCTGGGGTTTTTCTCTAAAGGGTTAGGGGTGCAAGGGTCTTGTAACTTGACAGCTTTAAGACTTGCGTGCTTCAAATGGCAGAGTTCCTGAGCCAACATTTTGGTTGCTAAGCAAGAGCGTTGTTAAGTGAGTTTCACCACATTTTACAAGTTGGCCATGCCCACCCAGTCACATGACTGCCAAGCCACTCCTACTCTGTCACATGGCCAGAAAGCCACTCCCACAAAGCTTGCCACACCTACAGAAGATGTTCTAAAACATTTTGAAACCCACCACTGAACACAACCCTCAATGAAATCAAGTTTGACACCCCTGGTTTAGACAATTATAAAAAATTTACCTACCAATGCACAATTATTTACAGATGCACAAATATTTACATTTTAGGTTAACATTATTTTATTAGAAAACTATTCTTCAGATATTGTTTAGGAATGGAATGCTTATTATGTGTGATTTTTAAAACTACACAAAATCATGGCCACAGATTCCTACCCGTCTTCTAATGAGCTAAATTGGCTTTGTCTCTATTAGTTCATACCAATAAAGTCCTGTTTAGTGCTTAACAATTTCTTAAGAATCTTTTTTTCTTTTCTTTAGAGGACGCTTATATTTGCTAATCCAACAAAGCAGATGGAAATCTGCTTTAAGTGAATTTTTATTTACTCTTATGACAAATTATTCATTTAGTTTAGAAACTAAGAAGTAATGAGATATATTTTTAATCATTTTTAAAAGAAGAAAAGTGAGAGAAACCGAACAAGCAAAGGAAAAGCGAGAGAAAATAACTGATGCAGAAATAGAATATCAATAAATGCACAAAGTGATTACCAAGATTATGCAATTAGTGCTCAGTTTATTGCTGATAAAAAAATAACCGTAAAAACCAAAGTACATGTTAATTATTTTAACATAAAGGATTTGAATCTGAGCTGAGAGCCAAAATCTCCACTATGTTGTTATTTAAGGGGGAAGAAAAGTTTATTATTCAGTTTATAATTAACTTTCCCTGTGTAGTACTACTAATAATATACAATATTCATAATTTTAATGTTTTAGGTAATTCTTATTTCCTTTAAAAGCATAGTCTAAATATGTTGCTGTACAATATGTAGTAGACATAGAAGCAATTCTTGTTTCAATTCAGTTAAACTTCTGTTGGGAATATATGCTGTTAAGGTTCTCATATTCTCCAAGTTTACATATTCTCCAAGTTTAAATTCCCAGTTTCATATTTTTGGTAATGTATGTCTTCTCCAATGTCTTCTTCTCTACTAAATTTATCCTTCAAATTATGAATATGTATCTTAGCAAAGTGTGGTATATTTTAAAATAATATATTTTGTAATTACGCTGAATAAAAAGTGGTTTCATTTCAAATTAGATGTCTGAAAATCTCCGAATCATGCTATCTATTTCTTTCTTGTACTTTTGAGTTTGTTTACATGTTCACCACATATGGTATAATGTTCCTTTTGTCTCATGATATTTCCACCATTTGTTGCCATATGAATTGTCTATCTTAGCAATTATTGATGGAGTATTAAACATTTCATAATGATTTTTTCTGATATAAAGTATAAATTTGCAAGCTATTTCCAACTTACTAGGGAATATTTTTTTTAATATTCCTTGTAAATTTGCTTGACAACTTTTATGACTTGTTTATTTATTTATTCCATAGAATGGGCATTACTTTTTAAGAAATTGTTTAGCAAATTTTATTCAAGGTGTAGACCTATTAAATCTTCTGAAGGCATCAAGCTTTATATATGTGGCAAAGGGAGAAACCCTTTTAGCAGAATTGCAAAGGGCATAACCACGACCAAATGATTTCACCAAGATCAGTGTTCAGAAAGAATATAGAAGAAACCATTCCAATTTTCTTGTTTGCTAGTTTCCAACCATGCTTCAAGAGCAGCCCCATGAAAAATTCACTGCATTATTGTAATCTGAATACAATCAGTCCTATATGAATACAACTTCTAGTTTCAGAAAAGCATAGAGTTGATACAACAGTTGGAGCTAGACAAACCCTCAGTTGCTACCATTTTAATCCCCAGGAAGAAAGCTGCACTCAAATGTATTCCATAATTATAAAAATGCTCTCATCAGAGACTCTGATCAGACTTCCATTCCAGTATAAGTTCTACTTAGACATTTCAGAGGTTCTGACCAGACTTTCATGTCAATACATGTTCTACTTAGATATGAAGAGAGTCAGTTTAGTTTAATGGCTTAGGTGCTGGCCTAGATACCAAGAGTCTGTGTTTCTAGTCCCACCTTAGGCATGAAAGCCAGTTGGGTGATTTTGGGCAAGTCACTTGCTCTCAATCTCCCCAGGGTTGTTGTAGTTGTGGGGAAAATAGGAGGAGGAATAGCTGAATCAATATCCATACAAACAGACGCATAATGAAACCCTTTTCTTATGTGCAATTCAGTGGTGGGTTTCAAAAATTGTTCGAACCTACTCTGTGGGTGTGGCCTCTTTTGTGGGAGTGGCTTGCCGCCCATGTGACCAGATGGGAGTGGCTTGCTGCCCATGTGACCGGATATGAAGATGCCGACGACACTTGTCAGAACCACCTTAAATTACCTCTCACAGAGCACTGGCATGCATGAGAATATGATGTAAACTTGTTTTTTAAAAGGCATCCTTGGTTTGCGTTAAAACAACTTCAACACACGCAATGTTCTGATTGCACCACAAACGCAGTAGTCATCCTTCCCTTTCACAGAGGCACTGAGTTTTATAAATATGAGCATGATAGTGTAGAATAATCATATCCAAGGACCAGTGGTGGGTTTCAAAAAAATTTGGAACCTCTTCTGTAGGTGTGGCCTGCTTTCCGGGTCCACTGGTGGAACCTCTTCCAACCGGTTCGGTAGATTTGACAAGCCAGTTCTACCAAATAGGTGCGAACTGGTAGGAACCCACCTCTGGTGCAATTACAATTGAGAATTCTTTCAAAATTACTTTTAATACATATATCTGCTTTGAAGGGATTAATTACATCAATATAAATAAAACTATTTGAAAAGACGGGCATCTCCATGAAAGTAAATACAAAACCTTATATACACATATAAAATGGTCATATCCCACCATTACTTGCTCTCTTGAGATAGGAGAATGTTTCAATTAATTAAATAGAAATTATATCTATATATTTTTCAGCCGGTTTGCCTTCCTGTTATTAGGTAATTGCTTCATATCATCAGGGAGGATTCTACGTATTTTCACCTTTCAAAATATCTTTCATCACCACCAAGTAATGTTTACATTCTTATTAATTTTCCCCGTTGTATTTCACATGTAGTTTCCTTTTCTTAACAGTTTCATGCGGACTACAAAGCAGGAGAGAACGGACAGAGATAACTTTAGACTTTACTTTGGCAGTGGTTGTGATTGTGAATCATATGCTGCCAACAAGATTTATTAGCCTCTGGAATACTCTTCCCAAAGGTAATGCTGAAATCCTAATCAATTAGCATTTCTAAAACAAGATTGGACAACACACTAGTAGTTATATATTAGAGAAGATTTCCACACTGCCAGAGACCTGAACTAGAAAACTTTAAAAGTCTGGCCATCTCTAGGGGTATCAACTTTTACAATGCAGAACCCTTTTGTACTTACATTGCTGCTTCCTAAGGGCTTCCTGTTCCATTGGAGAATGAGTAAAGGAATATCTTGAGAGAGACAAGTAAAAACTATACAGAGGCTGTTTGGTCTAGTAGTTAAGGCACCAAGGCAAAAAGCAAGAGACGATGAGTTCAAGACTCACCTTAGCCATGAAAGCTCGTGACCCGACAAATGCACGCCCGACAACAGCGCACTGAAAAAAACATGGCAATAAAACTGTGACGTCGACAGCGCGCCCACAAAGGCGCGCCGACAAAACCGCACCCACAAAAGCCCAATTAGGGTTAAGGTAAGGGTAAGGGTTAGGGTTAGGGTTAAGGTTCTTACGTTGTTTTCGCGTTGTTTGTTGATGGTGCGCTTCTGTCGGCGCTCTTTTGTCGGCGCGCCTAGGTGGGCGCGATTTCGACATTGTGGTTTTCTCGCCGCGGTTTTGTCGGCGCGCTTTTGTCGTGCACGCATTTGTCGGTGAACCATGAAAGCCAGCTAGGTGACCTTAAGCCAGTCCCTCTATCTCAGCTCAACTCACACTCCACATGGTTGTTGTTGTGGGGAAAATATGAGGAGGAAGGTGTCTTGGATATGTTTGCTGCCTTGAGTTATTCATAAAAATAATAAGGTTGGAATATAAGTAAATAAATAAAATAGAGTCATCCTGAAATTACATGAGATCCTCATCCCTTCCAGTGAGAAATGGAGAAATAAATATTGCCAGCTTTTGAGGGAATAATCCAATGATAAGTCCTTGATTCTTCTCTGTTTTACTTACTATTTCCACATAGTTTTTTTTACAATTCCTATGCAAGATACATCAATTTAACTGTGATGCCATCTACAATTATGTTAACTTATATGCCTTACTTTTGCATACAGCACTAAGCACAGCTACCGTTTTTCCTTAGTTAAAAGGTATGAGTTCTACATATCCCTTTCTATTCTGTCACTCTTTTTTTTAATAGATTTTTTTAAAACAAAACAACACATACAAAACGAAGCAAGAGAAGAAGAAAAAACTTTTCTCCATTTCATCAAGCATGTCGTTTGGTTACAAGTTTTTGTGCACCAATTCTTAAATTTAGGATTAACATCACTGGTTTACATTAAACATAACTAGATATTTCACTGTCATTGAGCATTGTGTGTTCAAATTACCATTAATATTCTTTCATTTGTAACAATCCTTATTTCCTTGAATTCATAATTATCTATCAAATAACAATGAGTCTTTAAAGTATTATAGTATCACCTATCTCTAAGGAGAAAAAGCAAAGATTAGAACAAAGAATTGTTATGTCACAGCATTTTAAGATGATGGGAAGTGGTTTACAGTCTCTCCGAGGCTGTTGTAACTTTGAATGGTTGTTAACTTGTCATTAAGCAAGGACACGGTGACTCAGTGGCAAAGATGCTGAGCTTGTCAATCAGGAACGCTGGCAGTTTGGTGGTTCAAATCCCTACCACCGCGTAATGGAGTGAGCTCCTGTTACTTGTCCCAGCTTTTGCTAACCTAGCAGTTCAAAATCACATAAAAATGCAAGTAGAAAAATAGGAACCATCTTTGATAGGAAGGTAACAGCGTTCATGCGCCTTAGACATTTCATTTCATTTATTGAATTTCTATGCTGCCCAATCCCGAAGGACTCCGGGCGGCTTACAGAAATGAAAAAAAAAAAAAACATTAAAAAGAATTTTTAAAAAGACAATGGGACACAACAAAGTTAAAAAGGAACACAACAAGCACCCAATCAGGAGGGGGCTGGACCTCAGTCAAGGGGTCAACAGCCCCAGGCCTGCCGGAAAAGCCAGGTTTTAATGGCTTTGCGAAAGGCCATGAGAGTGGGCAGGGCCCGGATCTCTGGGGGCAGCTCATTCCATACGGCCAGAGCAGCAACAGAGAAGGACCTACTCCAAGGCGTCACCTGCCGGCATTGTCCTGCTGAAGGCACCTGGAGAAGGCCCATCCTGTGCAATCTTATTGGTCTAAGGGATGCTAGCCACATGACCACCGAGACATCTTTGGATAGCACTGGCTCTTCAGCTTTGAAACGGAAATGAGCACCGCCCCCTAGACTTGGGAACAACTAGCACATATGTGCAACAGGAACCTTTACATTTACCTTTTACCCCTATCCATTTTCAAGAGATGCAGTAATATGTGTTGATTAATCAGCTGATGTGTTTTGCAAAAAGACACTTTGCAATTTAAAGCATAACATATTCCTTCTTACATAAGTTTCAGTGGGCCAGGAAAGAGTTGATTTGGTTCAGTCACATGAAAATGGTTCTTCTATGTAAACTGCATGTGAATATTGAAAACTAATGTGAATCGGAAATTCAAAAATACTCTACTCTACTCTACTATGACTTAAACTCTCAATAAAGTTCTCCTGAGCCACATATCTGAGAAAGAACCTTGGGAATAGTGGTGGTGGGATGGTTGAAAAGAAGACATGAATTCTTCTCCAGTTAAGGCCATCCTCACAGCATCTTTTAAGCAGCATAATGTGGCCAATCTTAATAACAAAGCTGATTTTAAATAAGGTTAATTAAAACCTAAATAAAAGAAAGTATGTGTCAGGCCTGCAGCGGTTCTTTTAAGAATATTTGGCCTGCCACACTCTTATTAAGGGGGGAGGGGATTTAGCAAAGGATAGAATGTGTTGTTTTCAAAATAAAAAAATTCCTTCCTAGAAGCTCAAGGTCATCTTTTGTCTCCCAAACCTTTACACCTGACCGGAAGCAGTTAGGCGTAGACGCCAGCGTGGAAGAAGGAGATTGGACCATGTGATGGACTGTGGGTGTGGGGACAAGATCATGAACTTTTAACTGGGTGGGATTCTGATGTAACTTCCAGAGTCGGAATCCCATAGCTCTATGCCAACATGCCTGCTTTATTAAATTGGAACTTTAAGCATAGTTTTGGCTTCGACTCTGATTTAATTTTACACGGTATTTGGAACGCTTACAGTACGATTTGGGATCTATCCATAGATAAAGCCATAAGAACTAATGAAATTATTGGAACTTTATACTGGGATTACAATTTGGGAAGTTAGCTAAGAAGTCCCTAAATGGTTGTTGCTGCTGCTGTTGGGTTGTTGTTGTTGTTTTGAGAATTTGTATTCTCAGCCAACAGATTGTTTGGATGACTGTTTTTTCTTAATACATGTATTAAGTGCATATAGTTCAATTTATAAAACAGTGCAGAAAACAAAAGGAAAAAGGAAGACGATCTGTGTATGATGTTTTGTAAGTAATATATCCAGAGCCTTTTGGTAACCACCCACATTCCCCCCTGCGTATTCTTGACAGAGCGACCTTCATCGTTCCTGGCACATCCATCACCCTCTGAACTTTTCAAGCAGTACCAACCTCATTGCAGCCTTCCAAATAAACCTTTGTCCAAGTTCCAGCTTATCACCCACTAGAGGATTCGGTGTTTGTGGAAATATTTATCTGTGATGAGGAGCTGGTGGTGGTAAAATGGAAGAAAGACCACAAGTTCAGCACCTTTGAATGTTAGTGCTGATTGTTACCTTTAAAGCCTATCTATCAACTCTCACCTTTGTTGTATTAATAAACTACATTTATTTTTGCTTCCATGCACAATAAAAAAAAATAGCTTGGGAGTTGGTGGCATCTGTAATGAACTTTAGCTCCCCCCCACACACACACAAAAGACAAAGAATACCTCTCTCTGTACACACATCCTGTCTTTACACACTAACAAAGTTAGTGCCTTAGTAGACAAATCTTTGCACACTTGAGCAGGTGAGGCTACTTTCTAATTAGCTCCTGCTTTGCTTTTTTTTGAAACAAACCTTCCAGACCTTTGCCAGCCATTAGTCCAATTAGCAGAACAAAGGAGGGGAAGGAGATCACACCCCAAGGACTTCCTGGAGAAAGTCCGAGGCTTTAAGGGAACCGGCTTTGTTAAAGGAGGCAACTGGGAATACCTGCTTAGTTCTTCTAACGGTAGAAATGCATGGAAAGATACCAACCCAAGAGACCAAGGGTAGAAAGGGCTTGAACCCTCACTGACCTGATGTCCCACAGAAACCAAACCCTATCAATGAGCTACCAAAAAAACAAAATCTATCCTACAGGATGCACTGAACAAATACAGGGATTTGTTCTCGCAATTTTTTCTCACCATTTTTATTGCTGTATAGTTGTATATGGCAAGTATAGTTCCAGAGGGGGAGCATGGCATCAGAAAGGGCCCAGATTTGCATTGCCGAGGTGGCGCAGTGGTTAAATGCAGCACTGCAGGCTACTTCAGCTGACTGTAGTTCGGCTGTTCAAATCTCACCGGCTCAGGGTTGACTCAGCCTTCCATACTTCCGAGGTGGGTAAAATGAGGACACGGATTGTTGTTGGGGGCAATATGCTGACTCTGTAAACCGCTTAGAGAGGGCTGAAAGCCCTATGAAGCGGTACATAAGTCTAAATGCTATTGCTATTGCTATGTTGTAGGGATGGTTTTATTAGTCCAATCTCCTCTCCCGCACTGTGAAGTCTGCTATTACAGAAGTAAGATTTATGACTCATCAAACCCCCCCCCCCATCTTGAAACAGTAATCAAAGAAAGAACAAAACTACACAAATGCATTATTCCACACCCCAGTGCAGGCAGCCTACTCAGAGGGATATTAAAAACTACTGAAAGGTAAATGGGAATTATCTCTGTTAAACCACTGCCACTACAGGAAATCTCCCACCCATTGGAGAATCTATGCAGGCTTCATTGCTAGAGCCAAGATTGAACCAAACTGAAATGGGCCCATATAATTAATTTCATCCAAGAGTATTTGGAAACCACATGTTTAGCACTTTGGACAGGAAGACTAAATATGTATACAATCAATAGTAGTTGCAATCCTCAGAATCTAGAGAAGCTTACTTTAGTAATGGCCTTCATGATCTATTGCTCTGGAATGTTGCCAAAAACCTGTGTACTCTCTTTTGTTTTACACATTCTGTCAATGAATTCTGGTTTAAGACAGATATTTTTTTGTTTGAAGCAAAGCCTTGCAACTGCTACAGCCAACAATTCAAAATATTTGCAGTTCTATTTGGATGCCAGTTTCTTCAGTTCTCTTGATGTTGCACTCATATACATGGCAGGATAGGCTCAGAGTCCACTCGTCAATACCTGTTCTGACCCCCATCGTCCCACACCAACACACTCCGAGTCAAAGATATTTTACGGAATTTATTAACAGACAAACAGGTCCTTGGCAGCAAACCGGCACAGATAAGCCATTGCAGCAATCCAGCCTTCCAGGCTCACAAGACTGTTCTCCAACATTCGTTCCTGCGTTGACTTCTGCAAAAGGGCATGTGCACAAGCAGTCTTTTTATAGTCTGGAGAGGAGCCTAATGACTACCAGCTGAGTGCAATTACCTCCTGTACTTGCGCAACTATTCCTGACGCCTATTAGCTCTTCGGTGACAGGCATCCAGGAACAACTCACTGCTGATGTCAGGAACACACTCCCTTGTCTCCTCCCCACTGGTCCAAGGCTCAGGCGCCTCCTGGTGGCCAACCAGCCTCTCTGGGCCCTGCTCGGAGTTGGAACCCTGTCTGGGGTCCTCCACATCCTCCAGAGCCGACTCATAGGGCCCCTCGCTGTCGGAGTCTGGTGGCAGCTCCAACGGCTCCTGCTGGGCCACAACACTTACCTGCAATTCATTAAAGCTTGAGGGTGGAGAGTCATTCTCTGAGTTTGTGGATTGGTTTCTAAATGTTTCATCACTGGGCTAGGTAACATCTTCAGTGGGATTTAGGGAATGTCATGGTTGGTGTTCTTCTCCTTAGAAGGGCTTTGTGCCATCAGGGGGTTTGAGGTGGGGGAGTCATGTCAAGTACAGTCTTGTGAAGGATCTAGTAGTGGGCCTTGTGATGGTCAGGTGTGGGTTATGTTAGGTGAGGATCTTGTGATGGGGAGGTCATTTCAGGTGAGAGTCACTGGGAGGTGAAGAGCTGGTCGGGTGTGTGTGGGTTGGTTGAGGGTCAGTGCCATTGTTGGTTGGCTGTATTGTTAATTTGAAATCTGATTGTAGATTGATGTGGTTATAGGCTGGTTGTAGGTTGATGTGTCTATTGATGGAATTGCTTATGGAGTGCCAGATCTTGATAAACCCATGAGCGTGGTGGGTGGTAGTGTGACCAATGATGGTTGTATTGCTCCAATCAAATTGGTGCTGTTCAGTGTCAGTGTGATTAGAGATTTGGGATTGTGGCATTTGACTGCCAGGTGGTGTTCATGGACTCTGCTTTTCAATTGATGTGATGTTTGTCCCACGTATAATTGGTTACAATCGTTACAGTTGATTTTGTAAATTGCATTGTTTCTTTCATCCTTCTGTATCTTGTCTTTGGTTCTGGATAATTCCTGGTGGAATGTAGCTGCTTTTCTGCTTCTCGTGAAAAGATATACTGTATCTCGTCAATTATTTCATGACATCTTTTTAAGATGGTAAGGACTAGATCTACATGCCTTGGGTGACAAGGCAGATGTTCACCAACTGAGCACCACAATAAGTATAACTACTGCATGTCTCTTGGTGTGATACTAAACATCCTGACCATATTGCTACACCCATACCTAGCCTCATTTCTCAGACTGCTCTACTACTGCAGGGGCGATGACTCTTGAATGCAGCAATTAGGTCTGTATGGTTTTGTCTTCTAATAATTTAGTTCTCCATAAGTTGGGATGTTCTAAGTTCATTATCTCATTGTCTACTGAAATCTGACAGATGCATGACTTTCCTTCATTCTTCTGTTCTTTGGTTCTTCTGTTCTTTGGTTTCAATTAGCTTAAATTTTTATGCGGACCGTGTCTCTCTGAGTAATAAAATCACCTTACCAGCTGGAAACACTCACGCCATTCTTAGGGGCAACCTGCAGTTTTGGTTAGCTTGCGGCTAATCCAGAAGTCACTGGCAAAGGAGGTTAAATTCCAAGCCCCCAGGGACTTTGCGAATGTCTCTGGGGTCACTGGATCTCCTCCAACCTTTCACTGTCTCTCCGGGACAGCTTAGGTTCAAAAATGAACCGTCCAATTCCTTCGGAATAGAGGAATTTCAGGAATAGCCTGAAAATCCATCTTCTCACTGCTAAGCCCCGCCTTCTTTCGACTTTCCTATCCCAAGTACATTGTGCCACTGTATCAAATTCTGTGTGTAGATGGTTTATGCTGATGCTCCATTTTCAATAAGAAGATTTTCCTTCATTGTTATTGAAAATGGAGCATCAGCATAAACCATCTGCACACAGAATTTGATAAAGTGGCACAATGTACTTGGGATAGTACATTGAATCGGGATCTAAGAGACTAGAACCATGATGGTAAACCTATGGCACACAAGTGGCACATGGAGCCATATTTGTTGGCATTTGAGCCTTCAGTTCTGGTGCGTATGTGCATGCCAGCCAGCTGATTTTCAGCCTTCCGGATGGCTGGAGGAGACCATTTTCTCCCTCCCCAGGCTTCAAAAAAGCCTCCGGAGCCTGGGGAGGGCAGAAAACAGGCCCAACGGGCAACTGGAAGTTTGGAAATGATCCATTTCTGGTTTCCAGAAGGCCTCCGGAGGGCTGGGGGAAAGGATGAAAACTTCTGGGGGCCCTGAGTGGGTTTTTTTTTTCTTGCAATCACACTCACACATGCACACCCACAATTTTGGCACACCTTTACAAAAAGGTTTGCCATCACTCATGTAGGACTTTGGATTAGTGGTTAAGGCACAGATCAAGAAACAAAGAGACCTTAGATATGAAAAGTGGGTGGGTGAATTTGAGCCAGTCACACACTCTCAGCCCAACTTACCTCGCAGGGATGTTGTTAGGAAGAAAATAGGAGGAGGAAAGGAATATTAACTATGTTTCACTGCCTTGAGTTATTTATAAAAAATAATAAAGGTGGAATTAAAAAAAACAATTAAAAAGTTGAATGATTAACCTGTAAGGAAACATTTTCTTGTAGTATACTTGTTCAACCCTAAAAGCAATTGATTCAAAAAAGAATACATTAATTAATTAAGAAGTTGACTTTAACTTTAGTTTCACTTGCAAAGGATGACTGCAAACTGATAGCAACCCTCTGGAGATTTCCCTTCTTTTGAAGATAAAGTACTTTGGACAAAGTATTGCATTGTCTCTTACTACGGGGTTTGTTAGACTGTAAATATTCGACACACTAATATTTGCATTTTCTACTATAATTTTTTAACACACAAATATTAATGCAAAAAGGTGTTTCAATATATTTCTCGATCTTCACATTTAACAGCATGTATAATATAAGAGAATATTAATTTTGCAGAATAGAGAGTATGCCTGCAATTTGTGTATATACATTTAAGAATATATTTTTCAAGAAATTGATCTAATATGTACTACTAAACTTGGAAACTTATCAATATCTTCACTTATTATAATAGCTAAGAAAAAGAATAAGGGCTTATCCCCTTTCCTTTGGGGGACTGGTTCAGAAAAAACAAAAACAAATCCATGTTTATTCATTAGTTTTCATTTTCAATCTTTTGAAAGGTTATTCTAAGGATTTGCTATTCTGCTATTTTTTTCTAGTTTACAAAAAAAAAATTAAACGATTTCAGATGTTTTGAAATGTCTCTGTGAAAGGTTATGCAATTTTCTCAATAATCAAAGTGCTTGAACCTGAGTTAGATTCTCATGAATCACAGATTTAAATGAAATTAAGCCATCTTTGAATCTCCAATTCAACTGGAATTAGGTCTAAATTAAGACTTGACTAATTTTTAGGATCACTTATGCCTTTAATGTACTCTTCTTGTTTCTAACAGAACACAGATAAATGTGTTTAACAACTGAAGCTATTTCTAACATGATTAGAAATTATTCAGGGAATTAATGAGGAAAGCCTATTCTTACTCCTTCCACAATGTTTCAGACAAATCAACAAGTCAAACCAGATGAAGATAAATATGATTAACGCCTACTAATGTCCATACATTGAAGCTGACGTTCAAGATGCTATTATCTTGAACTGTTAAATCTTTGCTAACACTTAAGATTTAAGAAAATGCCACTGACCCAACTACTTGTGAAGGAAGTACATTAACAGGATCACCAAATTAAATGGCTAAAATAATAACTTTTTTTTTTAAAGAAGGTGTTTATGAATGCTTTAAGACCAGCCAAAGTGGCAGCTCTGAGCATTTGGTCTACAGCATGTCATCATTGTCAAGTTTTCAAGCTCCTTTTTATCTCTGAATATGAAAAGGTCATGCCTTAAATGTTTAAGAATATTTTGATAGCAATCAATATAATAAAGGTCAAGTGCTCCAAAAAACATATTTTGGATGTTTTATTTATTGGACTTACAGCATTACAAATTACTCACATGGGATAACAAACTAAATTGTAATTCAATGTCAATGTCCCTTTTAGATGGCAGTAGGCCAGCTCTCATTCTTGCCAAATTGAGGCTAAATTAAACATTTTCCTTATTTCCATAATATAGTTATTATATAGTGTTGCTGATAAAAAGGTATCATAACTATGGGGAAGAACTCCAGTACCTTAAGCAAGGCTCATCTTCATAAATGGAAGGGAGCATTTAAACAATTGATGAAGAAATCCAAATAATAACATTTCCCTTAGGTGGCTTCTCTATGTAGGGATCCCACCCAGTTCTCTTTGTCACTTGTTCCACTATCAAACCACTATTACCAGTACCAGGATCATTATTGCTAAAGTTTATTACATTTTTATATGCAGCTGATGGCAATGAGCTCATGGTAGCTTTCAAAACAATGTGCAGTATAATAAAGCATACATTAATCCAAAAAGCAGAAACATAATATCAAAAATACTCAATAGCCAAAATATCAAACATATAAAACAAAATGAAGTGTGGTTCCCTTATCAGCCACTCATTAATCTCTTCTCATGGCTACGCATGTTTTAATTTGTCTTTATCAGACTTGGCCTTCAAAGTTCTTTGCCATTACAGAAGGAAATAGAGAAAAATAACAATATTCTCCATAGAAAATCAACATTTGTGATTGATAAAGAGAGATATGAGAAACACAATCCAGACCTTCTGTTCTCATTTAGTTAAAACAGTAGTGGTTGTGTCCAGTTCAATGAAAAGAAGGACTAGGGGAGACATGATAGCAGTCTTCCAATATCTCAGGGGTTGCCACAAAGAAGACGGAGTCAAACTATTCTCCAAGGCACCTGAGGGTAGAACAAGAAGCAATGGGTGGAAACTAATCAAAGAGAGAAGCAACCTAAAACTACAGAGAAATTTCATTTTTTATTGAAAAGTTTTAATAAATTTTACAAATATTTCCCCTTTCTCTTCCCTCCCTCCACCCCAACCTTGCCCCCCCTCCTACCCTCCCTCCCCCCAACTTCCCAGAGCAACATACAGGGTATAAACATTTAACAATCATACACTAACATAAGCTAACTAACTATAGCATCCTACCTCCCTCTTGTACTTTAACTCCCCTTTTATTAAACTAAATTTAGATAAATTATAACATTCCTTTTGATTCATAAGCTAATTGAAATTTCTTAGTCCCATATTTATTTTGAATGTAGACAATCCATCTTCTCCATTCCAACTTGTATTTCTCATCTGAATAGTCCTTCAAATATGCTGAGATTTTGGTTATCTCTGCTAAATTTACTACTTTTAATGTCCATTCTTGAATAGTAGGCCATTCTTCCTTCTTCCAGTACTGCGCCACCAACAATCTTGCTGCCGTTATTAAGTTCAGAATCAAATTAGTCTCTATAACTGTACAATCTGTAGTTATACCTAACAAGAACAACTGGGGAGTGAACTTTATCCTCTTTTAAAGAATATTTTGAATAATCCACCATATTTTTATCCAAAATGCTTTAACTTTTTTACAAGTCCACCATACATTATAATACGTAGCATCAACACAATCGCATCTCCAACATTTGGATTGTAAATTCGGATGCATACAAGCTAACTTTTTGGGATCTAAATGCCATCTATAAAACATCTTATAAAAATTCTCTCTCAAGTTTTGAGCTTGTGTAAATTTTACATTTCTTACCCAAATCTTTTCCCATGTTTCCATCATCATTGGATCTTCGAAGTTTTGTGCCCATTTTATCATACAATCTTGAGAAATTTCTTGACAGTTAGAAAAATTGATCAACTTGCCTCCAGAAGTTTTGAATGCTTCAACACTGGAAATTTTTAAGAAGAGATTGGACAACCACTTGTCTGCGGTGGTACAGGGCAGGGATGTCAAACTCATGGTCCACAAGCCAGATGCATCACATGCTGGCCACCCCCACCCCCATTTTAGCAAATGGGAAAAAGTCATGATGACAATGTTTTGATCCCAGTTGGAAACCCCTGGTATAGGGCTTCCTGCCTCAGCAAGGGGTTGGACTAGAAGACCTGCAAGGTGCCTTCCAACTCTGTTGTTCTGTATTCTAAACACTTTCCTTTCAAAGCAGCCTGTGCACACAACTCATAAAATACCCCAGAATTCTTTCTACATGGAACAAGTATGACTGTATGAAAATCAATAGGCTGAACCAGACTACATGCATATCAAAGGGAAAACATCAAAGAATCTTCATGCAACCAAATTCAGTTGTAGGATTCAAATAATGACCAACTGGATAGGCATGGCTTGGTGGTCATTTGACTGGGTGGGCATGGCCAACTCAATGTCACTCACATCAATGGGCGCTTCGCCTTAGCGGTGACAATGTCATAAGGGATAACTGGAGAGGCAGTTTCTGTAAGCAGGGCAATAAAGATTAGGCTAGAAACAACACCAGAATGTTTCCTTCCTGCCTTCCTTACAGGATTAGCCCTATAAAGTGGGGGGGGGGAACAAAAGGAGATTTCTTCCAACAAACAGTTCTCCCAACTGCTTCGAAAGTTAACAACCGGTTCTCCCGACTAGGTGCGAACCGGCTGAATCCCACCACTTAACTAGAAGTAGAGTTCTATAAAGAATCCTTTTATCCCCAAGGTTTATTATCAGTGCACATGTGCATATTAGTTAAGCAGCAGAAGAAAAAGAGGCAAATGTGTGAAAAATGGCAGATGAACTTAATCCGGTTGCTTCAGTCATGGAACTAATATAAGAAAATTTCCCAGTCATGTTAGATTCAGGTGACGCAGAATATAGGTGGAAGGACAAGAGAAGCAGAGACTCAAGAGGAGAAGATACCAACTCACCCCACTTTGTTATTTCTCTTTCAGTTTTTTAATATACACAACCAAACCATCTTTAAGTAGGATGTTAGCCTCAGATTCTAGTTCTTGTGCATTGTGGGAAACAGCGGCCCTCAGCCATCTTATGCTATTGGAAGGGCTGTTCCCACTGGTCCCTTGCCTGGGTAAATCATCATGCTGTGAATGGGGCCCTTGGAGAGCACTTTGTTCCAGGATTTAGTGACACCTGGAGCTAGGTTCAAATGGAAGAGTGGGCCTTCCATCTGAAAGTAAGGAGGTTGGAATAATAAAGTGTTTCATGCATGTATACAGTTTGCTTCTTTAAACCCCACACACCAAGAGACATACTTTCACAAAGGAACTAAAGTTCAAATAAATGTCTAGAGACTGAGTTGACTGTACACAGTAAGACAAATTTGCTCATTTCCTCATTTTAAAAGCTGCTTAGGTTCCAGCCAAATAATACGAGTGAAATGTTATGAGCCTAGTATCCTATATCCTTTTCCCACATGGCCACTTAACTAGGTTTCAGTGTGTCTATGTGCGTGCATATGCACATACACATAAAATAGTAGTAAAGTATTTTGAATAATGACATAATGTCTAAGATTAACAGAAGCCTATTAAGTGTTGATTCTTCTGTGTGGAGTTTGCATTTAAGGGCTTCAGGCAAAGAAATCCCGAAATGATTTCGAATGTGAACTTAGAAATACAGTAATTAGCTTTAGCAAGAATGTCTTTTTTAATTTTGGAGGGTGGTGTTTAGGTCCTGTTATTCAGACTGATGTTTGTATTTTTAGTTTCTTTCCATTCATTGTTTTAGCATAAAGGAAAAAGGGAGAAAAGCTATAAAGGAGAAAAAGAAACAAAGAAAAGAAGGGCATATTGCAATTCTTGTAAAAGAGAGCTCAGTTTTTAAACACAGCATTAAGCCTTGACCACATGGAATAATATTGATCAGTCTTTCCATTACCTGAATAAAGAGCCAATTCATTAAGCAGAGGGTGAATACATACCATCAATCCATGATTGTAAATCCAGGATTGCACTATCTTCCTATTGTAAGAGAATGATCCTTCTGCTACCGCTGGTGCTCAGTAAAATCCATACTTCTTATCAATACATTCCAAATTTTAGTATATAATCAGATTAATACATTTACATTATTTTAATCTTCATCAAACAAACAAATGGATATGGAATCAGTAATGAAACTGATAACCAACATTTTAAATATCTTCAATGAATGCGAAAGAGATCTTTCTGTTGACTATCAAAAAACATATCTAGTATTTTTCAAATCTCTCAAAATTTTGTTAAAATGAGTTATTCCAACTCTTGAATCCAATTTCTATGTGCCTAAATAACTTCTTACTTACTGATTTATAGTCAAAGACCAAAATAAATAATATTTCACTTAACTGCATTTTTAAGTATCTATAACATATCGTAGATTTGAATTACCCCAACTAATTTTAATTTTCCAATAATTCAGTTAATGTTCCTGAGCTAGTTTGTGAAATCAATATATATATTTTATTCCTTAAAATTTCATTTGCAGTTTCATATAATGCATATAGTTTAAAAACACAGCTAACAATATGATGCTGTTAAGTATTATTTTCCCTATTAACTTTTTAAAAATATTTATCTGCAACTTTCAGACTTGGATAATTCCAACGTATAACAGTGTCAGAATTGTTCTTCCATTCCAAAAGCTTCCATACCTGTCTTGTAGCCTTTCATGTTGGCAGTACAGTACAATTATGATATAAAAAAGCAAGGTCACTGATTTATAACAAAATATATTTATATATATTATATATAAATTTATATTTTTGTAGCATATGGATGAGTGCTATCTTGGAATAAGGATTCAAAGGTATTTTCAAATGTAAAGCAACCTTCCAATTTTTGCAAATTTCCCTGTTGCAATAGAAGGGACAACCTATCTGTTGTTCGGTTCATGACCTTATATTGGCACCATGTGGGCTAAATGAGAAAAATAACATTTGAGGATCATATAGATATTAATAAGGCCTCAGTTCACATTTCCAGATAATTAATGTGTCTAATTGAGTTGGCCTTATTTTTTTCCAGAGAAATTGGTACCTTGCTCAAGACAGAAGCTACAAGCATGATTAAATATAAACATATAGGTAGCAAAGTTCTTCGAAGTTATTCTTCCCGTCATTAGAAAATGCAACTGGATATGAAATAGGACATGTCACCAGAAATATTTCCCTGTAGGGGAAAAGGGGGGGGGGGAGGAATTCAGCAGCTACTGACCAGGGGTGGGTTCTAGCCAGCGTTATTGCCGGTTCACTTGTGGGCGCACTAGATGCACGCTGCACACGCATGCACAGTTCAATAGATTTTTTTCTGTGCAGAACTCAAAAACAAGATGGCGGTGGCGGTTGCAGTGAGCAGGGAACTGGTTTGGAGGTGTAGCCAGCCTGAATTGCTGCCGGTTCTCCAGTGGTGGGATTCAAATAATTTACCAACCAGTTCTCTGCCCTAATGATCAGCTGTGTAGGCGGGGCTCGGTGGTCATGTGATCATGTGGGTGTGGCCAAGTCAATGTCACTCAGATCGATGGACGCTTCACCTTAGTTGTTATAATGGTAATAAGGGTTAACCGGAGAGGTAGTTTCTGTAAGCAGGGCAATAAAGATTAGGCTAGAAACAACACCAGAATGTTTCCTTCCTTACAGGATTAGCCCTGTAAAGTGAGAAAAAAACAAAATGAGATTTCTTCCAACAACCGGTTCTCCGAACTGCTTAGAAAGTTACCAACCGATTGTCCCGAATAGGTGCGAACTGGCTGAATCCCACCATTGTGGTTCTGCAACCCAGGCCGGCATATCACTACCAGTTCAGCCAAACTGGTCCGAACCGGTAGGAACTCACTTCTGCTACTGACTTTTTTCTTTAGCTTTTTTGAAAACAAAACAAAACCCCCAAAATGAGCAGTTGGGCACAAATAAAATAGAACTAAGGAAACCGGATGTGCAAATGGTGTCATCTCACAATTAGATAGCAGGTGGCAAAGGTGTTCCATTTGGGGGGGGGGGGAAGTCATACAATTTTCTTGTTATCTAATTCCGGCCTAGTCTAGCAAAAAATGGATTTTCATGAAAATTATTATGAGGATTTGGAACACGTGAGAAAAAAAACATGAGGAGATTCTGTCCTATGGAACCTTCTCACTTATACTACCCCACTTTGTAAACTGTGATAGGAAATTGCAACTTGTTTTGTTCTTCCACATATATTTATAATGCTTTAAACGATGTTTTGGCAAATAAATTAGAATGGTGGTTGGCGGATGAGTAAGAAAAAAATGCTATTAAAAAAAAAGACTGCGATACAAAGTAAAGCTTTTTTTTTTTTTAAAGGTCTCTGTCTGGATTTGTTTTATGAGGCAATACATCATTCCCTTATCAACAATGTGTCCTTCTCCCCGTTTTCCTAACTACAATGGGCAAGCTTCAAGTGTTCCCGGCTTCTTAAGGAAAGACCTGAATGATGAATAGCTGTGTTATTTGTTGTTATCCGACATGCATTCAATTTTCTTTCCAGGCAAATCAATGGGCAAACTTGCTGAGGTCACAATGACCAGGCACCCATCTTTTGTGTCCACTTGTCCAAATTGCTGCTATTCGTCGTCACGTGAAATGAGTTTTGAAATGCCATTCAGGGTTGCTTAGCCATGCAAAGGAGTTTGTGTATAGCTGAGAGGGAACATAATGTTGACTGGACTCCAGTTCAAAACAAAAGAAATGATGTGTGTGTGTGTGTGTGTGTGTGTGTGTGTGTGTGTGTGTGTGTAAGGGGGGGAGAAGTTCAAAAGGAAGCCACATTTATGTTGCCACTTGGAAAGGGGTTATCTTTGCTATATAGAAGTTAGCAAACACGGACCTATTCTAACCCAATTTTCTCTATTCCTGGCCGAGGTGGCGCAGTGGTTAAATGCAGCACTGCAGGCTACTTCAGCTGACTGCAGTTCAGCAGTTCGGCTGTTCAAATCTCACCGGCTCAAGGTTGACTCAGCCTTCCATCTTTCCGAGGTGGGTAAAATGAGGACCCGGATTGTTGGGGGCGATATGCTGACTGTAAAACGCTTAGAGAGAGTTGAAAGCCCTATGAAGCGGTATATAAGTCTAACTGCTATTGCTATTGCTATTTTCCATTGCCTTTAGCTCCATTAAATCCCAGCAGTGACTAGGGAATAATAACTAGGAAATTCTGGAAGTGGGTGTTCACACATCTGGAGGGAAATGGCCCTCAGCAGGATGTTCAAGCAGTCAAAGTTAAATAATTGCATCAATTTTCTTAAGAAATAATGCAATATGATAACTTAAATATGTGAGCAGAAATGCTCACGATGAAAATGTCACCTCAGTCATGGACTAACTAGATCATTCATCTGATCTTCATTCACCTCCCTCATCTGAATTATAGTCCTAGTCTACTTAAACTTCAACGTGTGTGTAACTTAATAAGATGTTGGTGGAAAGCATCTTAAAGAATAAAATAATGCAAATACTGGGAGGAAAGAGATTATTGTTACTATCATTTTTCCCTTGACAGCTCAACAGTTGCTTACTTATTTCACACCTGTTCTCTGAGAGATTAATTTTTAGGATATTACATAAAGAAAAGAGAGTTTGTCTATGTAAATCGGCAGAATGGCAGTTTTGTCCTAATGTATCTTATTTGATTGTTCATTTGTTAGTTTATTGCACTAATTTGTACGCTGCCTAGTCATCAGCCTCAAACTATATATTATTGTTTCTATTGTTATGTCCTGCTATGGAAATTTATGAGTGAACAGAAATTTCAGTTCATATCCATTCATCTGTAATCTCCTTTTCTGTCTTCCCCAGAAGCCATTTCTAAGAGAACAGGCGAGTTTCTCTACCTTTTCTGTTTCACCATAATAACAAGAGGAGCAGTGGGAAGTAGTGGGAAAGATGACAGAACCAGAGAGAAGGGTTACATTGTACAAGCAGTTTCAAAATGAGCAACTGAATTTCAGAGCTTCAAAATCCCTAGTATGATTATATATAAATTTATTATTTGCCTTCTGTGCATGGTAATATGTTGTGGCCCAGCAGGAGCCGTTGGAGCTGCCACCAGACTCCGACAGCGAGGGGCCCTATGAGTCAGCCTTGGAGGATGTGGAGGACCCTGGACAGGGTTCCGACTCCAAGCAGGGTGCAGAGAGACTGGTTGGCCACCAGATGGTGCCTGAGCCTTGGATCAGTGGGGAGGAGACAAGGGAGAGTGATCCAGAAACCAACAATGAGTTGTTCCGGGATGCACAACGTCGAAGAGCTACTCGGCGTCAAGAACAACTACGTAATTACAGGAGGTAATAACGCTCAGCTGATGGTCATTAGGCTCCTCTCCAGACTATAAAACAGACTGCTTGTGCCACGCCCTTCTTGCAGAAGTCAACGCTTTGACTAAAGAGAAACAAACTTGGCAGGCTGGATTGCTGATAGAGTTTGTCTGAATAGCTGCCAAGGTTTGTTGGCCTTGCTGCCAAAGTCCTTATCTGTTTGTTTACTTGGCTTTCAGCCACCGAGAGTCTGCTCTTGTTATTAAAGGACATTCTCATTAAGCGTGTCTCGGCTTTCGTTACTGAACAGATGAGGGGGTCAGAACAGTGATAGATGATAAATAGATAGAGATAGATAGATAGATAGATGATAGATAGATAGATAGATAGATAGATAGATAGATAGATAGATAGATAGATAGATAGATAGATATTAGACAGACAGAGAGATGACAGATAGATAATGTGTCAGAAATTTGTTGTTGACTCTTAGTGATAACGTAGCTTTTGTGTATTAATGTATACATACGTGCAGCATCAACACATTAGATTAGTCAGCAGGGATCTAATGAGCCAAGCACCTATGGCATAGGAGAAAAGTTCATGACCCTTCCATTCAGGAGTCATACACACCACAAACAACATGCATACATGTAGAAAAATAAACATTTGCATTTTCTTCTTGGTTTAATATATTTATCAATGAGAGCATGCCAATATTAATGGTTTCTTTATTCAATCCAGCATAGGTATTATTCAATATCATTCAATGACAATGTTCTTGACAAGTTTTTTTTTTTGCCTGTGTTTTCTTTGTCCTTTTCCCTCTCTTTTTTTAAACTTAATGCTTAAGATATTAATTTTCAAGCTAAACATACCATTCTAATTGCAGATTTAAGCCTCGGATAATGAACTCAGTTTCATACAAATTGCATGTGACCTTTGATAAACAGTAAACTGATACGTATTATTCAAGAAATATAATTTAATAAAAAGGAAGGGAAATGACTTTGCTCTGCTTTTCACAGAACACAGGATTTTATGAGGATTTTTATTTTATTTTATTGGTGCTCATTTGGTTTAAAGGTTTTGTTTATCAAACTTTGGATTTCTTTTTAACCTAGGCTTAATTTTATCAGATTTAATGCTGAATATTGCTGTTTTAATGAACAAAACTCTCTTAACTACATGATTTTTCACTATGTATCTTATTTGGTTGTCAATGCTTCAATATCTATGACTTGAATAGCAGACTACTCTTTTAATTTTAATGAAAAATGTACTGCATATCCCAACATATTGAAAAGCATTAAAGTCATGTCCAATGATACATAGAATGATAGATAAATGATCTGATGAATGATAGAGCTATAGAGTGTGTGTGTGTGTCTGCGTGTCTGTGTTGTGTGCTGATAAATAAATAAAGGGAGATTAGTATAGATCTATTTCAAGTTATTTAGCTCTCATCAGCTAGCCATACCCTTACTGGGATTTGAACCTGTGCTGTATTACTTATTAGGCAGTTGTGTTAACCACTAAGCCACAAGGTTCTCCTCCTTTATCAGCTGAGCCAGGGAAATAGGTATGTATTTAGTGATGAGCTGATAGACAGAGAAAGGAAGCAGTATGCCTCCTCCCATATTTGGGCATACCAGGGGTTGTGACACTACATACATACATACATACATACATTCATTCATACATACATACATACATACATACATACATACATACATACATACATACTTGATATAAATGTATAGATGTAGATATACACTGTAGATATAGATATATAGATAGACAGAGCCCCGTATAAACCAATATAGCAAAATACCCTACATCTGTTTTGAAATAAGGAAGTTTCTCCCTCCTGCAGAGGACTACTAAGAATAAAAGCAAAGATTTATGTTATTGTTTTGTACCAAAATATATTTAGATAGATCTTTCTACTGTAAGTATGTTCAAAATCTTGGCTGAAAAATCCCTGTACTGTGTTTCAGCTTCCTTATTGTTTGTAAATGACCTAAAACTAAATAATAAAATAGAAAACATTACATTCCTTTGTTCTATTTTCTTTAATAGCAAGACTGCACATGAAGTAAAGCTATCTTTTCTCTTCTCTAAATTCCTCTTTTCTACATAAAGAGCTCATTGTTCTATTTTCTGTGCAGTGCTACACATTTAATGGTGTAAATAAATAGTGTAAAACACACACTTAGCAGTGGTTAAGGCAGAGCCTGGAGTACTTCAAGAGTGCCCTTCCATAGTTATCTGGTTGGGGTTGCTGTATCTGTGTTACCATATGACCAGGAGTTATAGAAACTTCTCTTAATTGCTATTTTGTCCTCTCCTGGATTTTTAAAGCCGAAGTATGGAATGTAATCTAATATTCTAAATAATCTAAAAACCTGGATATTTTTACATCTAAATGTTGGCAGAAAGTTACTAGATCAAGGATCTTCTCAGCATTGTCCCCCTGTTGTCAAATTCCTCCTAAGTAACAACGTTTTGCCAATGGCCATTTGGGCAGGATATTAAAAACTCTTATTGTCTAGGAAGGTTTTTAGGAGTTGAGATATAACATACAGTCTCCTGACAGAAGACTTCCCCTTGTTGCTTCTGTTCATTGGTTTTAGTTTGGAAAATTAGGTAACTGTCAGTACCTCTCCATTAGATAATTAGGAAAGAAGACCACGAGACTCCGTGTGCAGAAATCAAATGTACTTTTACTAATTATAAATGATTAAAGGCATAGCGAAGCGAAGACTGATTATTTAGGCGCGAAAGCGATTGATATATAGAATAACCCATTCCCCACCCCTTGGCATCACAGTTACAGTCCAATCATAATTCTCCCAAGTGTCAGGTGTGAGATAACTTCAAAAGGCATCACTAAGATGGAATGTCGGTGCCGTATGTCCTGGCGGGAACCTCCTACGCATGCGTAGTCCGACAGGCCGCTGAGCTCCAGAAACTTCCTCCAGCACAATTAGTAACCCCTCCCAAATACCATACCCTCCCTCCCCGTTTCATGGCAGCCGAAGCAACAGCAAAGCAGAGGCTGACAGTAACTTTATCTTACTGTACACTGTTGCAAAAGCCACATTGGTCTATCAATTGATGATATATTTAAACAAGTTACGACTAAAAGGAATTAACATTGAGACTCACTCCCTAATCTAAGAGAAATTACACTCTCCCATTACTTCACTGAGTAGAAAGCTTAGAGGAAAGGCAGGGTCCGCAACTTGGGAGTCCTCCTGGACCCACAGCTGACTTTCGAACACCATTTGTCAGCTGTGACCAGGGGGACATTTGCCCAGGTTCGCCTGGTGCACCAGTTGCGCCCCTACCTGAACCGGGAGGCTCTCACAACAGTCACTCGGGCCCTTGTGACCTCTAGGCTGGAGTACTGCAATGTGCTCTACATGGGGCTGCCCTTGAAGAGTATTCGGCGACTTCAGCTAGTCCAGAATGCAGCTGCGCGAGCGATTGTGGGTGCACCTCACTTCACCCACATAACACCTATCCTCCGCGAGCTGCACTGGCTACCTGTCGATCTCCGGGTGCGCTTCAAGGTGCTACTTGTCACCCATAAAGCCCTACATGGTAGTGGATCTGGGTACTTGAGAGACCGCCTACTGCCAATTACCTCCACGCGACCTATTAGATCTCATCGATTAGGCCTCCTCCGAGTTCCATCCGCCGGTCAATGCCGACTGGCAACTACGCGGAGGAGAGCCTTCTCGGTGGTAGCTCCGACCCTATGGAATGATCTCCCCGTGGAGATTCGTACCCTCACCACCCTCCAGACCTTCCGCACAGCCCTCAGAATCTGGCTATCCCGTCAGGCCTGGGGCTAAGACTGTAACCCGCCCGAATGGTATGAATGTTGTGTTTTTTAATTATGTATTGTCTTATATGTTAAAAAGTTTGTCTCCCCCTCCCCCTTGGATTGTGAGCCGCCCTGAGTCCCCCCAGGGAAAAGGGCGGCATATAAATAAACTTCTATCTATCTATCTATCTATCTATCTATCTATCTATCTATCTATCTATCTATCTATCTATCTATCTATCTCTTTTCAAAAGCGACAGTATAACTTTAGAAGAGGACCGGAGCAGGATATTAGCTGTTGCTTACCATACAGCAACACCTCTTCTTCCCATACAGAGATAATTATTCGCCACTTGCTGACATGATGTGTGCTTACATGAATTTGAGCATGTATGGGCCTATGTTGTGGGGGGGGGGGAGAGAGAATGGGACAAGGGCAACGTCTGCTCATTATTCCGATGCAGCTGGGCCTGTGTATAATTGCTTGTTTGCAAGCCACTTCAATGTGATGGGAAGGAAATCACTTGGTAAGAATCCGCTGGCATCAACCTTCTCCTGTCAAGTGATTATAACTTGCCCGGGGCGGCATCACTTCCCACTTGAGAATTAACAGTTCTCATGAAAGGAGTGAGGGCAGTGGCCATTTTGTGTGTGGGCACGGCTTCAGGAAATGTAGGCAAAAGAAGCCCAAATGTAATCCAATAGGAAGGTCCAGGAGTTTTGTTCTAATCATGGACATAACACCTTGTTGCTGTCATAATGCCTAAGATTCAAAGAACCCCTTCAGGCATACCCAAGGGCTGGTCTATGTATGTATACAGTATATAGGGTATATCTCAGTGTTTTTTATTGAATAGCAGGCCTCCCCATTGTATATTACCCACTTGCCATTCCGGCATGGCCATTATTTCAGAATCTACAAACATTCCTTCCCTTATAATGGAAGAATGCTAGTCTTCTCTATCACGAGGTATTCAGAATGTTTTCACCTTCCATTCACCAGGCACCTCCTGATGAATTCAAAATAAGTTTGCCCTTTTAGGAAAGAGGGCTATATTTTCTTATTTCAGTCTTAACCAAACACTAAAATCAACAGAGATCAATAGCCCCCTAGTCTCACTTTTCTAAATGAATTATTTGGGCATTTTAATTCGTTTACACAGACTACTAACTGCCTTCTACATCTAGAGAGGCAGAAGAAAACTAGTAAACAGGTTACCACTCCATTTTTTGTCCTGCGTTTTGATTAGTTCAGGAAACTCCATTTCCTTGAAGCCTTATTTACAACTACTCAGAAGTGTAATATTTAAATGCAGGAGCTCAACATGACAGCTGTCAGGCAACTTCCATTCGCTGCTTTTTAAGTATTATACTCACAGAAATAGCATATTGGCATGTAGAACTAAAAAAACAGACCAACCCAAGTCTGTCAATAATCAAAATGCACAATTAAGTGTTCACTGGGTATGACTATCATCCTGTGTTTAATTACAGGACGATATATCTCCTAAATTCAGTGGTGCTTACTTCTGATTGCATAGATCCAATTGATAAATACATTTTGCGTTAACCACCTTCAGTCAGTTGAAATGCAATATTGCTCTTTTAAACTCTTAAAGATGGAATTTGAAATTTAATAAATTTGTATGCTGCCCAATCCCGTAGGACTCTGGGCGGCTTACAGAAACAAGATAAAAAGTTAAAAATCAAGAATAAAAGATACAGTTTTTAAAATAACACACCATCCATTCTGTCTAGATGGGGCTGGACATTGTTCAACAGCCCCAGGCCTGCCGGAACAGCCAGGTTTTAGTGGCTTTTCGGAAGGCCGAGAGAGTGGGAAGGGTCCGGATCTCTGCGGGTAGATCGTTTGAAATAGGAAACTCAACAAAGGAAAGGATATAAACACCACGTTCTGCCTCTAAATGAAACATAATGTCCCAACAGTGAAGTCCGACCAGGGAGCTTAGAAACTAGAGCCACTCTACACGATCAGCCACTAACACAGACCTCCAACAACGTGGAGAATATTTTCCTGAATCTTCTTTCCTTCTACTGCTGATAAGCTCTAGCATTGTATTCTGGCAGGATTGTGGCCTCTCAGCCGGGGAGTGGACCAGCTCTTTGAATCACAGACAAACCTAACCAACTTACATTCAAGCTTCTTCTAAATGGTCTAGTTCAGAGATGCCAAACTCTTGGCCAGTCCAGATGTTTCATGTGCTGGCCATGCCCATGCCCAGTTTAGTGAAATGGGGGGGGAGTCATGGTCTGTCACTTGATGATTCAAGTGCTAGTTCAGCAGTTCAGCGGTTCAAATCTCACCGGCTCAGGGTTGACTCATCCTTTCATCCTTCCGAGGTGGGTAAAATGAGGACCCAGATTGTGGGGGCGATATGCTGACTCTGTAAACCACTTAGAGAGGGCTGAAAGCCCTATGAAGCGGTATATAAGTCTAACTGCTATTGCTATTGCTATGATGCTGTGATGACATGAGTTTGTCACCTCTGCTCTAGTTGTAGCATTGTGGTGCCAATTTTTTTAAAAAATGTGATTCTCATAGTATGTATGGTAGAGTCAAGAATCCCTCTTCTCATTGGAGGGTATACTGGGGTTTAACTATTTTTGTTCTGGTGACAGCTGACCACTGATACTACCTTTGGGACAAGGAGCTATCTCTTTTATGTCCGTTCCCTTTATCATTGACAGGTCAAAATGATGGATTGGTTTTGGCCTTCGCTTGAAATCCCTTGTCTTGCTCTGCCTTGGTGCATATGCTGCCACCAACAGATACCATGGCTGAGCTCCGCTGTCTTCATTTAGCAGCCCGAACAGGTGCTGACAGATGAGAGAGGTGACAAGCTGCTTTACTGTTGAAGTAGGAAGATAGAGTTACATGTGAATTTGCTGTCTTGTTAAAGGCCTGAATAACAACAATTGTATGTGAGGGTCACCTCTGGACTCAGTTATCATTCAGAGAAAAAAGAAACAAGGCCTTTGTATAATTCAGGCTTTGGGGCCTTTGGAAATCAGATTTTCTAGGAATGTCTGGCCAGCAAGAGCTGAGTAGTTGTGATGAAATGATTAAGCCCATGCTAACACCTCTTCCACTGCAGGTGCAAACTACATTGTTGTTTGAGGTTTTAAATATGATTAAACAAATTCCTAGAGAAATAAAACTTAAGGTGCCTGAGACTTTGATTCTAAACTATATTGCTGATGCAAATTCAACTGAATCAACAGGACTAATGTCTGTCTAACATCTTTATAATCACTTCCTGCCTCCTCATTTTTCCAACAATAACTCATTTAAGACACTTGCAATTTGTCTCCTAGGATATTGCTCAGTTCATGCAAAAAGAGATAACAAATCAAAATGTTATTTGATACGTTTTCATAGTAAATGAAATGATCTAATCCGATATGGTTAATGAACATAGCAAAAAGAGCAGCTGAATTTTTATACATTCTCCGCAATTCCCATTAGAAATAAAAAGAAATCTGCTGTAGCTTTCTTTTCAAGCATTATAGTATGATCTGCCAGCTTAGATACCTTAGCAGCATGGATGATAATAAAATGCCACCATGTCATTCTCAAAGCAAAAGTTCTGCAGAAGCAGCCTATGTTTAGAAAGAATGTATAAAAAAGTATATCTTAAGAGAAAGTTGCACTAAGAAATGTGGATTCAGAAACAGTGTATTTTAAGGGCAATTATATCTATCAAGCTATATTTTAGAAAAATGTTAAAAGTCACATGGAGATTATGCCTGTTAAGGAAAGTTGCATACAGAAACAACAGTGAGTCTTGTTTTTGAAAAAATGAAAAAAAATTTGCAGCAAATGTGATTGATAAAAATAATAAACAAATAGATGCAAGATCAAAACAGAACAGTATAAGATTAAGAGATTTTCAGTCTTGTACAACAGATACATTTTCTACATTTACTTATTCTTGAACCACACAAACAACATCTTCAGGATTAAGAAACTGAACTATAATTTCAAGAAATCTGTCATCAAACCCAGGGCACTTGAGGCAATGGTTCCACCACAAATGCGCGTACGACAAAAGTGCGTGTGACTAAAGCGTGGTGATAAAACCGCACCGTCAAAACCACGCGACAACAGCATGCCGACAACAGCGCGCCGACAGAAGCGCGCTGTAACATAACCCTAAACCTAACCCTAAACCTAACCCTAAACCTAACCCTAAACCTAACCCTAAACCTAACCCTAAACCTAACCCTAAACCTAACCCTAAACCTTACCTTAAGTTAAATCGCGCTTCTGTCGGCGCGCTGTTGTCGGCGCGCTGTTGTCTGCGTGCTTTTGACATCGCGGTTTTAACGCCGCGGTGTTGTCAGTGCGCTTTTGACGTTCGCGGTTATGTCGTGCCACGGAGGCAATTCATTGCAACCAACACCGGCCATATGATAACAGATACTACTGCCAATCTCCCAGAGTGAAATTTTACAGAAATAATGAGAAGGGATCATTTCAGGCATCCTAAACTATTTCTTTATTCCTACAATAATTTCTATACCCCTTGCTTCTAAAGATTTGCTGTGGATTACAAGATAAAAAATAAAAGGAACTATGAACCATGAACCAACAGAGAAAAAAGTCTCCATTATGAAAATAACTCAAGTCTCTCATCTGCATTAATAAATACTTGACAATAGTTTATAGTGCTTTGGTTTTGAGTAGTTTTCAAAAACCAAATGAGAAGGGAGCTCCCTATACTTCAGCAGGCAAGATATTCCCCAGTGTGGCCAACACCAAGCCAAGTGCCTCTTAGCTTACATTATTGTCAATTCAAGTAAAAGAGTTTGATTATTGCAATGAATAGGATGGATAATTCTCATTTAGGTACTCATCACGGATGCCAAGCTATATAGACGTTGATAGGTTAAATCCGGCATCTTGAATTGTCCCTAATGCAACTATCTGTGTTCTTCTTTTTTTTACAAACCCAGACACTGCAATTGCTTCTAAATGATTTTCATGGACAGTCCCATTTCACTAGCCTAAGCAGGAGGTGATGGAGGCATGAGTCACAACAGCACTCAGGTGTGTCAGAATATATACTGTTCATTCAGGGGTGGGTTCCAGCTTATGCTACTGCCGGTTCACTCAGGGACGTACCTGCGTTTGATGCACGTGATGCGCGCATGCACAGTAGTACAAAAATGCTTCTGCGCATGCGCAGAAGAAGAACAAGATGGCAGCATCTATGGTGCTGCTGATAAAACCAGTTTGGGAGCATGGCAGGCTGAGTTACTACTACTCAGCCGAACTGGTATGAACCCACATCTGCCATGGTCCATCCAAACAGCATGCTGGAAATCAGCTCATCTCTTTTGAATACAAATATGGCAGCTTCCAGTAGGCCATAAGAAAGCTGAAGCCAGATATCAATGATTGGTATTTGAGTTCTGGCAGCTCTCTGAGTAAGCTCTGCTTTGCTTGTCTGGCTCTATTGCATAAAATGAGTGCAGAGCCAAAAAAAAAAAACACCTCTTAGAGCAACCAAGAATAGAACAGGATTAATGTTAAGGCCAACTTTCTCTTATCACTTAAGATATAAACCAAATATTTCTGTGCTTTTCATCACAATGCCTGGGGTGCTGCATTTTAGCATCTGTCTTACTTGTCAAGCAAAGACACTTATGTAGTGAGCTTTGACCATTTTACAATCCACATTCTTGTTGGTGCTTTTGATTAAAATTTAATAAAAAGGTTTCAGTGAGGTGAAGACTTGTCAGGAGCAGGTGAGGAAAGATCAACATTGACTCAGTCCAAATTTAATCCAGTCACTTCCCAATCACCGCTCCTTCTCATATTCCTTATTCATGCCAAAAGGCTGGGCTATGCCATCAAGTCCTGAAAGAAAACAGACCTTACAACACTCAGTAAGCTAGGGTAGAGAAGAGGGGACAATGACTCCGTTTGCAGGACCGGAATGGATCCAAAACTTTATTTACATCCCTCTGCCACTTACAGCCTATATAAGCCAGAGGCTTTTCTTGGAAAGTAAAATAAAATAAAAAATCCTTAGAATTGTAATGCCTCTTTATTTAAACTGAAATTCAATGGTGAAAAGAGTAAGGTTCTAATTTAGGCAGAAGTGGGTTCCTACCAGTTCGCACCTATTCGGTAGAACCGGTTCGTCAAATCTACCGAACCGGTTAGAAGAGGTTCCACCAGTGGACCCGGAAAGCAGGCCACACCTACAGAAGAGCTTCCAAAAATTTTTGAAACCCACCACTGGTCCCTGGATATGATTATTCTACACTATCATGCTCATATTCATAAAACTCGGTGCCTCTGTGAAAGGTAAGGATGACTACTGTGTTTGTGGTGCAATCAGAACATTGCGTGTGTTGAAGTTGTTTTAACACAAACCAAAGATGCCTTTTAAAAAACAAGTTTACATCATATTCTTATGCATGCCAGCGCTGTGTGTGAGGTATTTTAAGGTGGTTCTGACAAGTGTCGTCAGCATCTTCATATCCAGTCACATGGGTGGCAAGCCACTCCCACCCGGTCACCTGGGCAGCAAGCCACTCCCACAAAGGAGGCCACACCCACAGAGTAGGTTCGAACAACTTTTGAAACCCACCACTGAATTTAGGCAACAAAAATGAAATGCACAGGTACAGTATAGGTGGTACCTTGCTCAATAGTAATAACTGTGAGAGGGATCTTGGAGTCCTAGTGGACAACCATTCAAATATAAGCCAGCAGTGTGCAGCAGCTGCCAAAAAAGCCAACACAGTTCTAGGCTACATAAACAGAGGGATAGAATCAAGATCATGTGAAGTGTTAATACCACTTTATAATGCCTTGGTAAGGCCATATCTGTAATACTGTATTCAGTTTTGGTCACCACAATGTAGAAAAGATGTGGAGACTCTAGAAAGAGTGCAGAGAAGAGTAACAAAGATGATTAGGGGACTAGAGACTAAAACATATGAAGAACGGTTGCAGGAACTGGGTATGTCTACTTTAATGAAAAGAAGGACTAGGGGAGACATGTTAGCAGTGTTCCAATATCTCAGGAGTTGCCACAAAGAAGAGGAAGTCAAACTATTCTCCAGGGCACCTGAGGGTATGAATCCTGTACCTTGTCCCTGTTAACATTTGCATCCAGTTTCCTGTTATCAATAGCAGCTCCATTTACAAAATAATAATTTCGGGTTGTTTGTTTTCAATATTCAAGGATTCAAGGATTGTGATGGGTTTGAATAATAAAGAGAAGTAATTCTGGCTGTCGTTGGAATGCCCTTGATAAAGACCCCTCACAGTGGTTACATCTCCAGATCACCTTCTGAATACAGCCCACCAAAAATCAACACCACTGCAAGCAATTCCCTCAAACGGTAAGCCTGCCAGATTCCAGATAATTACTGTTAATGAAAACTACGAGAAAGATCAGGAGACCTAACAGGAACACATTAGAATGAGGCTGTGTTTCTTGTTTTCAAACATAGTTATAGTTTGTCTATTAAAAATATGAAATTACATTAAAGAAGTCTCTTTTAGTCTTAAAATGTGTTTAATATAATACAAATTTCTATGTTATGTATACATTGCAAGACAAGCAATGGAATGATTGACTTGCTATTGGAATGCACTTCAGGAATGCATTAACACATTTGATTTGGACTTATCTTACATGGGGTTGTATTTTGATTTGAAATGCATATGATTGCCAAGATGATTTTGGAGTAATGACTGCTTGTCAAGGACACACATCTATATTGTTAACATTTAATTTTGGTCATATTGCTGTTAATATTGTGGCATTTCCTTTTGTTTGTTTGAAACATTATATGAAAACCAATTAGAGAATTTTGGGAGAAGTGTGTTTTCTCGGTCTCGTTGCTTCACCCAAAATTCTAAACATCTTCAAGTTCAATTCAGAAATTTCACAAATGCATCAAAAGCTAGGTATATGGCAAGGAGACAAAAGTCTGGGTTGCTATGTATTCACAACGATCAGTATTGGCAATATCCTTTACTGGAGAGATGATTTCCAACTTAATCAAAATGACCATCTGTTAGTCAGAAACCTCAGGCAACAAAGAAAAATAACCAAAGACTTGATGTGCATTGATTATATTCTGATTGAAGTATAGTGGGAAGTGTTCTGAATAAGAATGTTGTAGCTAAATAGATGAATAAACAAAATATTGCATTTTTGAGAATTACTGCAGTCTTATTATATAAGGAAAATGACGTGATATGTAAAGCAAGTATGACACAAAATTGTTAGTAATCAGATGTGAGCTGTGCTTGAAACTTGCCATTCTTTCAGTTTCCTTTCATACATGAAAGAAATAAGCTGACAAATGGAATTGCTTGTCCCTTAGATCAATGAAGGAACTTTCATGTAATATTTGATATAAAAAAGAACAAACTCTAAAGGAACATTAATGATACATTATTATCACTGTTGTTATTAAATTTGTCATAGCAGCCTACTCTGGTAGTCTCATGGCGACTTACAAAATCCAAAGACAATACAGTATACAAAACAAAGGCAGCCCAGATTAAAACAGCCACCACAATTATACCGAATGACAACAGGGGCTCCACAACACATTAACCTCAAAACATGAGACCAAAACCACATCTTGAGGAATCCCAGGAAAGTGAACATCAACTATCTCTGGTGCGATATTGTTTCAGACGATGGGAGAAGTCATACTTTCTCAGACATAGAAGATTACAGCAATTAATAGAGGAGACCCCTTAGAATATATCAAGCAGGCCAAAATGAATGCATACTGATAGTCCTTCAGGCATCCAGGCCTTATGCCATAAAAGGATTTGACAGGTAGCAATCAGCTCCTTGAATTCAGGGACATGCAGTCAGGAGAGTCAGGGGAGGCAGGGCCTCACCACTGTCATCATGAAAAGAAAAAAAATGTAAAAGGAAAAAGGCTGAGCTAGTGGGCTGCCAGAGTCACAGTGGATGACTCTGCTTAGTGCTTAACTGTTTAAAAAAAGCCTCTAAAAAAGTGCCCTCTACAGGGGGTGGCAGGAGAACGAGGTGTCTCATTTAGTCTGACTTTATGATCACTCAAGCAGAGTTAAGCAAGGGTTAAAAGCTGAAAAATTCCTTATGTAGATGAGGCACGTGGTTCTCTCACCTCCTGTAGAGGGGGTTTTTTAGAGGCTTTTTAGAGGCTTTGGGATCAATTAGCTCAGTCTGCCCTCAGAGCTCATGCCTTTCTCCTTTTACATTTTTTTTTTTCATGAGGGCAGGCAAGAGCAGAGTTGAAATCCTCTCTGAAACAGCTGGAAAAGGTGTGTGTGTGGGGAGGGGGGAGGAATTCAAAAAGTTTGATTGCATGCAGAGCCACGTTGCCTTTTCAAACACACACACACACACACACACACACACACACACACAGCTGGATAAAAGTATATAAACCCAGCTTCATTGATTACAAGTTTGAAAAGGCAACGTGGCTCTACCTGCAATCAAAGGCTCGGATCGGAAGGCAGCAGGGGAATCGGGGGGAGGAGGTATGGCAGAGGAGCTGCTTTCAAGCCATTGGAAAATATATCCAATCCAACTTCTCTGTTTGTGTTTGTTTGAGAGTGAGTGAGAGAGGGATCCAACTTCTCTGTGTGCGTGTGTCTGTTTGAGAGAGGAGGGAGGGAGGGAGAAAGGAAGGAAGGAGGGGAAGGGAGAAGAAAAAGAATGAAGGAAAACTTATTTCGCAAGGGGGGAAAATGCTGTCGCTTTAAATCAGAACTGAGCATGCCTGGCTGTGGAATTCTGGGAATTGAAGTCCACAAGTCTAAAAAAAATTGAAACCCCTGTGTCAGTGCCTCACCAGCTATAAACCTCACTGCACGTCACTGCTTGAATTATACCGGAAGCCTATTGCAACCAGTACAGCTCATGTAGTAGTGGTGTGATATGGCCATAATGAAAAGCACATATTATTGCTCCTAGCACTACATTTTGTACCAGCTATAGACTCCTGACAGTCCTGAAGGGCAGCCCCATGTAGAGCACATTGTGATAATCCAATTGTGAGGTGGCCAAGGTGTAAGTAATTGTCTATAGGCCTTTCACTCAAGGAAAGGGTGCAACTAGTGCACAAGGTGAACTTGTACAAAAGCCCTCCTGGCCATATTTAAAAAAAAAATTAATTCCTTGGAGAGAAAAGGAATATACAAATTATGTCTGAGATTGATTGAGGTCATAAGATGCTCCAGTCTAGAGCCACCTTCCTTAAAGTAGACTTTCTTCATCCCCGATTCTTCCCAAAGCTGTGAGTATAATTGGCTAGCTAGTATTGATGGAAAATTTATTTTTATATTATTTTTCAGGTGATATGAAGGGCAAAAATCTGCCCAAGCTGATCTCTAAGATAAATTGCAGCACAATAATAGCCTACAATATTTAGTGGATCCCAGGCTTGTTGGGGGAAAGTAGACTTGAACAACCTTGTTTAAAAAGTAATTTCCCCTCTTTCTTGTTTTAATGAGCTCACTTTGAGAGAAGAATGGAACCTGCCCCAGTTGCAGTTTGTTTTTTCCAGATGGCTGTTCCGTTTTAGAAGGGGGTTTCTATTAATACAAGAATATACATTCCATGGCAGATGAATAGTGCCTTAAAGTTTTTCATATAAAAGAATATGTATCCAAAATAAAATTGTTGGGTAGCAAAGAGAATAGGTGTACTGAGCTAGAAACATCTCATTTCTATCAAGAAATAGCACATACTTCAAAGCATAAATAATCACACAAAAACTCCCTTTTTATGATCCTGTAATCCCTTAATTTGGGAACAGCTGGATGGAGCAGAACATTTACTGGCAGGATACCCTTCCTGATTCTGCACAAAGTTCACAGCAGATATTTTTTTATTTTATTTTGTGCCCTAGGACAAAATATTTAGCAATAGCAATAGCAGTTAGGCTTATATACCGCTTCATAGGGCTTTCAGCCCTCTCTAAGCGGTTTACAGAGTCAGCATATTGCCCCCAACAACAATCCGGGTCCTCATTTTACCCACCTCGGAAGGATGGAAGTCTGAGTCAACCCTGAGCCGGTGAGATTTGAACAGCCGAACTGCAGAACTGCAGTCAGCTGAAGTAGCCTGCAGTGCTGCATTTAACCACTGTGCCATCTCGGCCCTTATATTTGCCGCTACCTAGGATTAAACTCTCAACCTTCTGAGTTGAAGCGAGCATCTTTAGCACAAGGCCAAAATGGTGCTCATAAATGTCACATGTACAGACATAAATAATACTTTCAGATTTTGGGATAGGTCCTTGAACATTGGGAGTCAATGGTGGCTGAATTAAGCCTCATGCCTTGTTTTGATTTGAGTGGACAATAGCTGTTGGTACTGCTGTTGTATGTTTAGTGTTCTTTCCAAAGTCTTGACCTTTCATTGATAGCTTTCTTGAATTTGGATAAAGTAATTGCACTGCCCAGAAATGCCTCTTAATCAGGGGTGGGTTTCTCGCCCCGTTCCAACTGGTTCGGTTGGAACGGGGCCAGCGGCATCCTCGTGCATGTGCGTGACATGCACATGCACGTGCGTGGCGCACGCATGCGTACTAGCATCTGTGCGATGCTCCAGCTGCTCCTGGAGGATCGCGCAGGCGCTGTATGCGTCCTGCGCATGCGTGGAAGCACAGAGCTCGTCAAAACCGGGTAAGGAGCGCGGGCGGGCGGGTGCGCCCTTCGCCGTTCCCGGAAGTTACTTACTTCCGGGTTCGCCGACCAACCGGTTCGCAGGGACCGCCGCGAACCGGTTGAAACCCACCCCTGCTCTTAATCCTAGGAATGCCAAATTCTGTCCTTCTCCAAAGCATCAATCAAACAGGAAAAAAAAACATTCTCAGTTCTGGCATCCTGAAGACTGGAGGGAAATTAGTTGGGACAGTTAGTCAGGGCTCAAGAAATTTTGGTAAAAGAAAACTCCACATCACATGAAATGGAATCAAGTATCAGAAGAAGAGCAAAACTGATCTCTAACAGCCAATCCATTAACCAACAGTCATTATAATTTGTCATATATGCTTCACCTAACACGCAACAAGACAAAAAGCTTTCAACTCAAGTTTATCGGTCTACCTGGATTTGTTAGGTCAATTTCCATTTAACCCACTCTTCTGGTTCATGGAGTTCTTGTATCACTCCTCAAACTGAGCTGCTTTTCTCTTTAGTTTCAATTTATTTCAATTGTTTCAATGTATAGTTATACTTTCTATAAAATCCCCCCCACCCCAATCTAAGGTTGTTTTATTCTACTTAACCACATTTCTGCTTTATTAAGGATAATAGTTGTTTGTTCGTGTCTGCATTTTTGAATGCACATACTTTCATGGAATCTATTAAATATATTTGATTTTAGAATAATGCAATCAATTTTTCCATTTTAATTTTTATTTGTAAAGTAGACATTTGGGGCAATTTATTCAGTAGATATATATTTCCTATTCACCAGGCAAAATCAAAACTGCAAATACTAAGGTGACATTGAGATTTTTTTTAAACAATCCCTCACCCTCCCCTTTAAAGGTGCTATGTATTTCCTAATTGGGAAGGCCATTATGTTAGCACTTACTCTAAGTGCACCCATAGAAAATTACATTTCCAGATTGAGGTGTGATTCATACCTCTGTTCAGCATTTTTATGATGGCCTCTTATTTATGAAAACATATGGATGCAGCCATAATAAACATTTTTCAGCACATATTGTTGACTTTGCTTATTGCCAAATAAATCCGTTCTAAGAAAAGGAAAGAGGAGGATTGAAATAGCAGTATTTCTTGAAATAATATCATTTGGAATGACAGACTGGTAAATACTTGATCAGAGAAATTGTGTACTATTCTCATTCAATCTTCTTCAAGTGAATATTCTAATTGTTTTTCCTCATCAGCATAAACCCTGGTTCAGTTTTAATTCTGAAGTCATTCTAAACCATGGCTAAATTAAACATAATACTATCTTAACCTGAATACATGGTCCAAATTAGTTTCAGGTTAGTGAGATGGCACCTGAAAAATAATAAACCAATTTTAAATAGAATGGTAGGAAATTTATGGTTATATAAAAGTTTTTAGTTCAGAACTATATTTTGTAATTAAGAGAGATTTTCTACTTTGCATATTATTTATGGAAATGCAGAGCTGGCTAGTTTACCTGAAAATCTGGGCTAAACAAAAGTAGCATTTGTATATACTAGTAAATATAGGAATTCTAGGAATAATTTCAACAACAGTAACACTTTAGATATATGCAGTATTTTAGAGGACAGTGAATTTTTTTTTGACAGTCAAGTTGGTATAATTTCCCCTCAGTTTACATGTATATTGGATAAGGTGAAAGCAATTAGAATGATGTGATATAAACCACCAAGGTCTGATTTGGTTCATACTCTTAACTGACGTTAAAGGGCTTATCAAGACCTTTTCATTTAAGTTGCAGCTCAAGATACGGAACTACAATATATAAATAATTATTGTGGCTGATTTGTGGTGTCACTGGGATATGAGGAGTGTAACTCTTCTGATTTTTCTAGATAGCAATAGCAATAGCAGTTAGACTTATATACCGCTTCATAGGGCTTTCAGCCCTCTCTAAGCAGTTTACAGAGTCAGCATATCACCCCCACAGTCTGGGTCCCCATTTCACCCACCTCGGAAGGATGGAAGGCTGAGTCAACCTTGAGCTGGTGAGATTAGAACCGCTGAACTGCAGATAACAGTCAGCTGAAGTGGCCTGAAGTACTGCACCCTAACCACTGTGCCACCTTGGCTCTTATCTGTCTTCAGTACCATCAATCATGACATCATTCTAGACCAGACACGAGAGTTAGGAATTGGGGCAGTCTTCTGCAGGGATTCTACTTTCTAAGGCACTGCTTCCAACAAAAGAAAATTTATGTGGTTCAGGGATGAACTGTGGAGTACTTGGAGTTCTCTGAGATTGTCTATTAGCTTGCAAACATTTTGTTACCAGATTAGATAACATGCTAGTGTTAAAAGGGAATGTTGTTTCCTCTCTATTTATGTACAGTAGCTTTCCCTGTCAGCTCGGTGGAGGTCTTATTTTCTCCTTGGCAATTCCTTGATTAGGGTTGACTTAGTCACCCTACCAGATAGGTTCCAGTTGGGGGAAGGTCTTTACATAGCTCAGTGGTGGGTTTCAAAAATTGCTGGAACCTACTCTGTGGGTGTGGCCTCCTTTGTGGGAGTGGCTTACCACCCATGTGACTGGATATGAAATTATATATTAGTACTTAGGTTGGTCCAAGTAGCTATTCAGAAGTTAGTGGTTAGAAGTAATCGTAAAGCAAGATATGGAATTAAAACCAGAAATATTTTGTTGGCTGTTTGAAAGGGAGTATAATATATATTTAATTTTACACATGTTAGCGGCTGCTGGAATTGTGTTTGCACAACAGTGGAAAAACAGAGCTATGTAAATGAATAAATATTACAATGTGCAGGAATAAATAAATTGACAATTAAAATCAAGAAGGCTTTGAATACTTTTTCACGTGGGGTTGGTTTTAGCAATTGCCAACTGACAGAAACAGAAATTAGAAATCCAAAAGTATGAAAGAAAACACCGATTATGTAAGGAAAGGTCCCTAAAATGTATAAGGAAATATTACTAGATCATTATTAACTGCGGGACATTACACACCCACCAGTGGTGGGTTTCAAAAAAAATTTGGAACCTCTTCTGTAGGTGTGGCCTGCTTTCCGGGTCCACTGGTGGAACCTCTTCTAACTGGTTCAGTAGATTTGACGAACCGGTTCTACCGAATAGGTGCAAACTTGTAGGAACCCACCTCTGACATAGCTATATATTATGTGTCAATTATAGCTATCCTTAATCATAATTTACCAATAGTCAAGCATGCCTTTGTACCTTAGTTGGACTATTGCAACAACTTGGGTCTGCCCTTGAAGATCACCTGGAAATGACAGGTGATTCAGAATATAGCAGCTCATGCAATTTCAGGTGCTATATAATTTGCCCGTAAGCCATACTGGCTTCCAAGTGCAGCTCAAGATGCTGGTTATCATATCTAAAACCACACCTCACTCAGACCCTGGATATCTCTGAGACTTCATTTTCTTAGTGGAATCTACCCATCAGATTTATTCTGGGTCCCTATCATTTGGGAGTACCATTATTAGTGACTACAGGGGTGGGCTTTCTTCATAAGTGCTCTTCTGGAATGGCATAACTAGAGAGTAGAATGGTTCCATTCTGCAAGTATTCTGAAAGAAATTAGAGTGAGGCTTTTGGGAGATAATGTGCATTTTGGTTGCCCTGGATGAAGTGCAACTGTGGTAAACAATGCTCATTTCAGGGTTGTTGATGTTGTCACTTTACTTCAGCGGTGGGTTCCTGCCAGTTCCAACCTCTTCTATAGAAGAGGTTCCACAAATCTACAGTGCCGTTTAGAACTGGTTCCAGCTCTCTCCCCCCCGCCTGTCCGCACATCATCAAGATGAAGAGCGAGAGGAGGAATTCTGGGAGTTGAAGTCCACAAGTCTTAAAGCTGCCAAGTTTGAACACCCTTGGTTTTTTTTCTAAAGGGTTAGGGGTGCAAGGGTCTTGTAACTTGACAGCTTTAAGACTTGCGTGCTTCAAATGGCAGAGTTTCTGAGCCAACATTTTGGTTGCTAAGCAAGAGCGTTGTTAAGTGAGTTTCACCACATTTTACAAGTTGGCCACACCCACCCAGTCACATGGCTGGCAAGCCACTCCCACACGGTCATATGGCTGGCAAGCCACTCCCACAAAACAGGCCACACCTACAGAAGGAGTTCTAAAAAATTTTGAAACTCACCACTGCTTTACTTTATCTTACCAATGTACAGATAGAAGATTCAACTATTATGTCTTCTTTGACTGGAGTAGCACAGCAAGTAAATATTAGGCTAACTGATTTTTCATCCAAATGATTTCTAGCTTTCTATCTTCAGAAGGAGGTTTAATTGTACGAACTACAGGATGGGGTGTGAAAAAAGTAACACAGCCAATCAATATGAATGAAATCTTGGCCATTACTTCATCTTTGTGTGCACTATATCTTAAAAAAGGATGTCAGAACAAATAATATGTCTCCAATCAATGATGGGAGACTCACCTGCCCTTTTGCCACAAATGTTAATAGGAATTACCTTGAGATTCCAAAAACCAAGTGTCATATGTCAGTCACCTTTATTTATTATGTATGTGTCCTCCTTTTCCCCTAAATGAAATACTGAGCCACTGGCAGCTTTAAGGCTAATAGATCATATCTCTACAGGCTTACAAACAGAGAACCCCATATATCAAATAATGGAAAGCAGAGAGGGAAGAATTCTAAATTCCCAAAGGAACATGTTGGCCTTAAGCTATTGAGGTTGTTCACTTTAAATAATGCACACGTAAGAGACTGATGTATGGATGATAGAAAATGACACAAAATCACCTGCACCAAAAGTGTAGAGATTTTCCTGCATATGGTGGGCTGGGATGATATTACTCTCTTTAAATTGAAGACCTTACCTCTGGACAGGGAAATTTGTAAATGCCTTCAACAAGGTTGCATCCTGCATGCTCTTACTTGAGAGCAAGATGCTCTATGGGATTCTCTTCCAGGGACAATCTCAAAAAAGAAACGTTTGTAGATATAATAGCAATCCCTAATCCGTTTATATCAGTTGTGTGGGGAAAATAAATAAATATATATGTTCTGACTTAATAAAGAACTAAATTAATACTGGAATAAATTTAAAGGATTAGGAACTTCCTTCCCCCAAAGGACTATTCATTATTTCAATGGGTAGAAACATTTAGCACAGTTTAAGAGAGTGAAGCTGAGGGGAAGATTTAAAGTAAAAAAAATACCCACTCTGCTGTTCCTCTCCTCCTCCCTCTCTCTCTCTCTCCCCCCCTCTCTCCCTCTCTCTCTCTCCTCCTCCTTCTCCTCCTCCTCCTCCTCCTCCTCCTCCTCCTCCTCCTCCTCCTCTTCCCCCTCCTGCTCTTTTTCCCTCTATGTTCAGCAATCTGCTGTGGGAGAGAGAGGTCATATCTACCAGAGATGTGACTTTATCACTTACATTGTGCTTTCTGAAGGCTTGGGTTGCAATTTGCCTGCCTCTAAATTAACACTTTGCTTATCAGATAATAATAGTAATTTACTGATAGTAGTAAATTTTCAGATAATAGTAAATCCGGGAGAGAAGCAAGTGGAGAAAATTTATATCAGTGAAAATATGGTTGAATATTACCATCTGATGACCTCAAGAGTTCCTTTCATTCTGAATTCTGGTGGATGTACAAATAAATGGAGGCTTTCACAGCTAAAATGATTTAAACTGGTGTATGATCTATTGAGGCTATATTCTTCTGAAACAGAATATTAAATTAAATGAAGTAGCATGAATATATGAAGTGTGGTAGAAGATGTATTGGTATAGGAGGCTTATTGGCTTTATTAGATTTATGCACAGCTTAAGGAAACAAAGCAAAGCTCATTTCCAACATGATAAATAAGAGAATGCTTAAAAGTAACTTGGAGCCCTCGCCACTCTGTAAATGTACAGAGCTAAATATCACCAAACCGTTAAGCAATTAGCTTAACAACCTATCCCTATTGGAGCTGAGAAGCTTCTCTGCTCGTGCTTTCCATTGCTTTTATCCTTTTTGCTAAAGATTAATAAGCTTCCAAGGAGATGGGACGCACCACAGCCACTTGAATAGGAAGCCTGATGATGTTACCTAGTAGGGTAATGAAACGTTTGCAAGAAAACACGCCAGCTCAGAGCCCACCAAGGACCGCTCAGTCTGAATATTGAAAATGTTCATATTCAAAAGTGGAACTTTGGTAAACAGCTTGCCACATTCTTCAGGGGATGCTACATTTTGCTTTTTAAAGGAAACTACTTTATACATGGGCAGCAGATAAAACTAAGGGCTGAGATTTATGATGTCTAAGATTCTTCTCTGGCATTGGATAAAACCTGAACCAGATAAGGATCCCAAGTTTCCACTCTGAACCTTTCATTGGATAACTTCCCTAACCAGTGACGTGCGGTGAGGTTTATGGCTGGTGAGGCAGTCCTCTCCCCCGACATCCCACTGACTAAAGCGCTTTCTTTCGCCTGCCTGAGCTCGCGACTTTCTTTCGCCCGCCTGTGCTCGCGGCAGAGGGAAATTTGAAGGAAAAGAGGGAACGTGGGGTGGGGGACATCAGAAACGGAGAAAGAGAGGAGGAAGAGTGAGCGCGACGCTGCAGCTTTAAACAGAACGACAGAGTTGAAGCCTCTAAAAAATGCGCCCTCTACTATGAGGCAGGAGAACTGCGTGCCTCAACTACCTCAGGATTTTTTAAAGCTTTTAACCCTTGCTTAACTCTGCTCGAGCGCCTAAAAAGCCAGACTAGATGAGGCATGCAGTTCTCCTGCCTCATAGTAGAGGGCGCTTTTTAGAGGCTTTTTTAAACAGACGGTGTGGCAGCAGTTAGCTAGCCTAACCTCAGCACTCACCTTTTCCCCTGTACATTTTTTTTCCTTTTCATGATTGACAGTGGTGAGGCTGTGCCTCCCCTGACTGCACGTCACTGTCCCTAACTCACAAAGTATCCTCTTTTCATATCTTAAAGTTTGCTGGGCCAAAGAAACAATGGTAGCATGTTTGTTTGTTTTCTATAGGCACCCAACAAAACATAAAAATATCCTCAAAATAAATAAGTTACAAACAGCTGCCATGTTGATTAATTAACTAATAGTAAAACCAAATAACGGAGCCCTTAATGCACAGCATGGGAGATAAACAAACTGTCTGCCTTTGCTTCATATTCCATTGATGTTTGCACAATCCAGGGAAGTCAGACATTAAGGGGAAAAGTGTTCGGGAAATCCAGGAAAGTAGTGTGTATTTATTTTCTAAGGGGCTTATTTGCTTAGGGAATGAATTACTTTTTATTTCTTTTTAACCTGGTTTAACATTTCTGAATCAAGCTGAGGCCCGTGGGAGAAAGCTCAATCATCTATCTTCACAATGCGTCTTCTGTTGTTATATCTGAAATACTTACTGCTCTGATGTGGATCTTTGCTAAGTTGGATTGTTTAGATAAACCTGGCGCAAAACATTGGCGAAAAGGGAACTTCGGGACTGTACGTTGATTGTCAATAAGGGGAAGATATTTAAAATTATAATTCACCATTAGCATAATGTAATGAATCATTCTATAATCAGAAGTGTTTTGTTACATGCCCAACCATCTTTCGAGGGTGTTATAGCCTTTTCATATGCATGAAGGGAGGAGGCAGATGCTACGAGAACAGCATCCCTGCCTGACACCCATTGTATGTTCCTGGACCTGGCTTGTCAGGCTGCATGCTTGCCAGCCCTGATACATCAAAGGGTCAGGTCAATAATGCTCTAACATAAAGTAAGCAGGACAGGTTCAAATAGCTGTGCAGAGAATTCTGCATTAAGAAGTGCTGGGAAACTCTGAAGTAAATTCAGTGGCAGAACAATTGATTTTCTGACTCTAGCCTAGGCAGTTGTTTATTTACTTCTTGTTCCGGAAGAACCATGTATTACTTTCAAACTAGGAGATGGGGAGGGGGGGGGGAAGAGAGAAAATGTGGTCCTAGCCAGCCAAGTTATGCTTCTGCTGAATCAACCAGCTTTCATTGCAAAACAAAAAAATCCTATCAGAGCAGAGGTAAATGTGCAGAGAATGTCCTGATGGATGCCCTCATTATTTAGGTGCTTAATTATTTAATTATTATATGATTTTTCTTCTTCCTTCTCTTCTCTTCCTTCCTTTCTACCTCACTATTCTCCACCTTACTTACATTCATTTTTTTTATATTTATTTATCAAAAGTTACTTTAGATTTCAGACCTCCTAACTGATGGAAAAGCCAAAGTTCCTGGAATACATTAAAAAAGCTGTCTTACTCCATACATTTGATACTGATACAGGTTTACGCATTAATACTAATTTAATTACCATATTTTCCACACTATAAGACGCTCTGGACCATAAGACACACCTAGCTTTTAGGGAGGAAAACAAGAAAAAAAATCTGCCTCTGACTCCCAACAATTTGCCTCCTTGCAACAAACAGCAAACAGCCTGGTCAGTTTCAGCACAGCCTGATTTAGCATGAGCAGCTGATTGGAGGTTGGATCGGCCTCCCAGAATACTGCCAATCAGCTGTTCCAGGCTACAGGGATTGCCACCGCCCATTGCCACTGTCACTGCCCATTGCTGCTGTCACCTATCACCGCCTTCTCACATCCTTCTCACATACTTGAGAGACCGCCTGCTGCCAATTACTTCCCACAGACCCATTAGATCACACAGGGCTGGCCTCCTCCGGGTTCTGTCCACCAGCCAATGCCATCTGGCTACTACCCGGGGGAGGGCCTTCTCTGTGGCAGCTCCGGCCCTTTGGAATGAACTCCCCGCAGAGATTCGGACCCTCACCTCTCTCCAGGCCTTCCGAAAAGCCGTCAAAACCTGGCTTTGCCGGCAGGCCTGGGGTTGATGAGTTCCCTCCCCTCTCGACTTCTATGGTTGCGTGACTCTTGCTTATTTTAATTATCTGTATTTCGTTTTATGTTCCCCTTTTTTCCCTTTTGAATTGTTCACCACCCTGAGTCCTTCCCGGAGAAGGGCGGCATACAAATAATAAAATTCAATTCAATTCAATTCAATCCCATTTTCGGCCACTGCGTGTCCTGTTTGAGCCCATTCCAGGCAGTGGGGATCACCATCGCCATTCAGTGGTGATAGGCAGTGGCAGAGGCGATCCCCACTGACTGGGACAGGCTGAAAATGGGACATGCAGAAGCCGTAAATGGGATGTGCGGAGGTGATAGGCAGCGGCAGCGATGGGCAGCAACTGCGATGGCTGGCGATGGCAGTGATAGGCATCAGCAATTACCACAGTTGACAGTTGATTGATGGTATTCCAGGAGGTCGATTGAACTGTCAATCAGCTGTGCTGAAGATGACCAGGCTGTTTGCTGTTTGCTGCAAGGAGGCAAATTGCTGGGAGACAGAGGCCGAAGGGTGGGGCCAGGAGGTGGGTGGGTGGGGCTTCAGCAATATTTGCTCTATAAGACCTACAGACATTTCCACCCACATTTTTAGGGGGGAAGTGTGTCTTATAGACCAAAAAATACAGTAATTGCTGGTCAAAGTCAAAAAGCTATTTGTACTGTGACCAGTGTTGCAGGGGTGGGTTTCAAAATTTTTTACTACCGTTTCTGTGGCCGTGGCTAGGTGGGGAGGCATGTGACCAGAGATGGGTTTCAAACAATATGTTGAGTTAGGTAGGTACAGACCAGTGGTGGGTTTCAAAAATTGTTCGAACCTACTCTGTGGGTGTGGCCTCCTTTGTGGGAGTGGCTTGCCACCCATGTGACCGGATGGGAGTGGCTTGCCGCCCATGAGAGCCGAGGTGGCACAGTGGTTAAATGCAACACTGCAGGCTACTTCAGCTGCCTGTAGTTCTGCAGATCGGCTGTTCAAATCTCACCGGCTCAGGGTTGACTCAGCCTTCCATCCTCCCGAGGTGGGTAAAATGAGGACCCGGATTGTTGTTGGGGGCAATATGCTGACTCTGTAAACCACTTAGAGAGGACTGAAAGCCCTATGAAGTGGTATATAAGTCTAACTGCTATTGCTATTGCTATATGACTGGATATGAAGATGCCGACGACACTTGTCAGAACCACCTTAAATTACCTCACACGCAGCACTGGCATGCATAAGAATATGATGTAAACTTTTTTTTAAAAAGCATCTTTGGTTTGCGTTAAAACAACTTCAACACACGCAATGTTCTGATTGCCCCACAAACGCAGTAGTCATCCTTACCTTTCACAGAGGCACTGAGTTTTATAAATATGAGCATGAGAGTGTAGAGTAATCATATCCAAGGACCAGTGGTGGGTTTCAAAAATGTTTGGAACTTCTTCTGTAGGTGTGGCCTGCTTTCCGGGTCCACTGATGGAACCTCTTCTAACCGGTTTGGTAGCTTTGACGAACAGGTTCTACCAAATAGGTGCGAACTGGTAGGAACCCACCTCTGGTACAGCCCTTCTTAAGGAGCTATCACCTCAGGAAATCAATGCAAATATTTTTTAGGAGTGCATAAGAGCATCCAAAATAAGATTTCTGTCCACCACGAGAAAGCAGGAGACAGGATGGAGTTCAAAAACACTGCCAGTCGATTACATAAAACTTCTATGTACAAATCCAACCTACTAATGGTCAAGGCAAATAGGTACCAGATAATAGTTAATGGACTTCAAAGGGAATAGACTTAGGACTTTTTATGGAGCATTGACACTCCAGACTGATGATGTGTTTGACCCCATCCTTGGGCTCAACCTGGTCATCTTCTACATCTACAAACCCAATGTATTTTTTTTTTATAATAGCCAAGCTCAATAAGGCAAGCGTTGTTCTTTTGAAATGAGAATGATAAATGTTCATCTTTTGTCAGATGAAATCCAGACTCTGTTACTACAATCCAAACATTACAATTTACCAGGCTGTTATTCCCAGGGCAAATCCATATTTGTCCTTCTTTCTCCACGCAATTTCTTTCTTATAAGAACAATCCAGAAATCCCTTTTTCCTCTCCTCACTCGTGGCTTCTGGCAAAGATCAGCATCTTTGCAAAATCCAACTATCGATTATCTTCCATAATGATACAATCTCCCTAAGAAACTGGTAGTCTTTCCATTTCTCAGAAACTGTTAAACAACTATACAGTTATTAAAGAATAGAAATCTATTTACCAGAGTATCAGCATGTGAATGTGGTGTTTTGTTTTTTTTAAAAAAATAGGCGTTTGTGTATTTGTTTACAGAAAAAGAAAGAATGAGAACTTCTGAAGAATGTAAGCAAGACAAATAGACCTGGTTCTTTGCCTCACTGTCAGAAGCACTCTGTGGTTATTATAAGCACTCCTTTTATGCGCCGTAAGCAGAACAATAGTGTAGAAGGAATGATTAAATACCAGCTCTCCGAGAAATAGACATCTCATTGTGGCAGACCCAGCTCACCACTGGGTGGTTTTGATAAAGGCAATATGAGTTGATAACTGATACAGTTTGCCAGGAAAGTCATCTGGGAATGCTGACAGCTACTATAGTTTAATAAAATCATTAGAATGTAAATGTTTTTATTGCAAAATAAAGAGCCTCCAGCAAAGTTGACATTATCGGAGCTCCCTCCGCTGAATGAAAGCACCGATTAGCATTCAAATGATATAATGATAGTCTGGTTATCTTTATTAAAATTTTTCAAATCGAGTCTTCATTTTGCATGATTGAGTTTTAAACAAATGCAATATCCAATAGTCGGGTAAGCTAGTTGGGATACTCTTGAAATAATTAAAGCATGCCTTTTATTTTATTTTATTTTATTTAGAGGGGGAAAAAAAAAACCTCATGCATTTCATAAGCCGTGGATTGGATTTGCTATTTTTAATGTGACAATATCTTGTTAGCCTTGTATAAGAACAGGGATGTCAGATCATAATTATAGAAAGTTTACAACTATTCAACATATGTTTCATGGGGCTGAATTTAATTTTCTAAAATGTAGCAATATGAGTCAGTTAGTGAAATAAAATCAAAGGGTGTCTTGATGGTCTCTCTTAATTTCATAGTCGATTCTCTTAGCTGATAATTGATAGTAAAATAATATACTTGTTTGCATGAGGAACTTGCTGCATTTCCCCTAATGCTTCATTGTTCCACGGAAGATCACTGCTCATTCACAGTGGAAAAGAATTAGAAATGTTTTTTTTCTAATCTTCTAGGTCAGTGTTTCCCAAACTTTTGACATATGTTTACCCCTTCTATAATTTTCGTAACGCTGAGTACCCTTCATAAAAAACGCTGAGTACCCCTCATAACGGTTCCACCACAAAACCGCGGAAGACAAAATCGCGCTCGACGAAAGCGCGCATTTGACGTCATCACAGCGTGACGAAAACATCGCGCTGTGATCGAAAAATGTAAAAATAAAGTGAAAACCTTACCCTAACCCACCCAAACCTAACCCTAAACCTAACCCTAAACCTAACTCTTAACCTAACCCTAAATCTAACCCTAAATGTAACCCTTAACCTAACGCTAAACCTAACGCTAACCCTTAACCTAACGCTAAACGTAACCCTAACGCTCTAAACCTAACCCTAACCCTTAACCTAACCCTAACCCTAACCCTAAACCTAACCCTTACATTTATGTGAATCGGCTTGCTTTAATTTTAATTTTATTTCAATTTTTAATTTTTTTCATCGCACTGTGATGATGTCAAATGCGCGCTTTCGTCGAGCGCGATTTTGTCCTCCGCGGTTTTGACGGGTCACGCTCATAACTACATAAAAAAATGTAGTTAATGATTTTCACGCTTTCATCCAGAACTTTCTGTAGATCAGCGGGCATCTTATGTGTTGCCGAAACCTCTCTGTGTATGCAACAATGTGTGGATATGACATTTGGAGCAATATTTTGAATTCTTGCAATGAGTCCTTTATTAATTCCGACCATACTTTTTGCTCCATCTGTGCTTATTCCAACACATCTATTCCAATCAATTTTGTTCTCTTGCATAAATGTATTCATAACATTAAAGATATCTTCTCCTGTTGTGATATTCCCACGTGATCCCCATCAAACTCCGGTGCAATGCGTACCCCAGAGGTGGGTTCCTACCAGTTCGCACCTATTCGGTAGAACCGGTTCGTCAAATCTACCGAACCGGTTAGAAGAGGTTCCACCAGTGGACCCGGAAAGCAGGCCACACTTACAGAAGAGCTTCCAAAATTTTTTGAAACCCACCACTGGTCCTTGGATATGATTATTCTACACTATCATGCTCATATTTATAAAACTCAGTGCCTCTGTGAAATGTAAGGATAACTACTGCGTTTGTGGTACAATCAGAACATTGCGTGTGTTGAAGTTGTTTTAACGCAAACCAAAGATGCCTTTTAAAAAACAAGTTTGCATCATATTCTTATGAATGCCAGTGCTGTGTGTGAGGTAATTTAAAGTGGTTCTGACAAGTGTCATCGGCATCTTCACATCCGGTCACATGGGCGGCAAGCCACTCCCATCCGGTCACATGGGTGACAAGCCACTCCCACAAAGGAGGCCACACCCACAGAGTAGGTTCGAACAATTTTTGAAACCCACCACTGGCGTACCCCCACCAAACTCTTCCCGTACCCCTGGGGGTACGCGTACCACACTTTGGGAAACACTGTTCTAGGTCAACATAGCCCTTGGATGATATACAAATTTCAACTTAATTTCATATTATACTAAACCTTCCTAGTCTAATTTCAAGAACCCCCTATGAGAGTTCTTAAATTTAAATGAGTTTAAATTATTGGTGGAAATAATCCATGCTAGTGCTTAGAAAAAGCAGAGAGAATGACTGGAGAAAAAGAGGGAATTAAGTAGGAAAAACAAGGAATAAACAACTTCAACTTGGAATCAGGATCCGGCCCTTTCCCTATTTTTCAGATAATTGATACTTTGCTCAAGATGCTATGTCTTCCTTTAACAATTGAAAAAGGCATTGCAACTTTCCTGAATGCCTTATTTTTGTCAATGGATTTATTTTATTGGACTTATTTTGGTCAATGGATTGTTTGTGAGGAAGAACTGGAAAATAAACCAATAAGTACGGTTCGTACATGCATGGAAATGAAAAACAATAATGAAAGGAGTAAAATGTAGGACAGAAAGTGTGAATTAGTGTCATTCTTGTGTAAGTGGGTATAAAAGTAAGAATTCATGCATTGATGGTAGATGCATGTTATGTTGACCGAATGGTGATACCGAAATAACTAAAGATCCTCTGCTTGAAAGAGATTAAAAGTAATCACATCACGGAGTCTCACAATAATAAGTGGAGTTATGCTAATAGGAAGCATGAAAAAGGATGTTTGGAAAAATAAGGTAATAAAAATGGCTATGTATGAGAATAAAATAAAAAAAGGATTTTTTACAGAAATGGGGATAAAGAAAAAAATATTGCATAATGCAGTGTTTCTCAACCTTGGCAACTTGAAGATGTCCAGAGTTCAACTCCCAGAATTCCCCAGACAGCATTCGCTGTCTGGGGAATTCTGGGAGTTGAAGTCCGGACATCTTCAAATTGCCAAGGTTGAGAAACACTGGCATAATGTGTATGGCAAAACAGATAGTTATATAGAATGTAGTCAAAGAGAGTATTGTTCGCAATTTCTATCAAAACAGAAAAAAATATTCTGAAAGTGGGTGTATAGGGCTAAACAATAAGCCTCAGCAAAGTAAATTGATTCAAAAATTAAATTAATTAGATTATTTGGAACAGAAATATAGTAAGAGAAAACTAGGAAAGAATTCGAGGAATTTACATGAAAATCATAGTGAAATGTCAAAGAGAATTTAGCAATAGCAGTTAGACTTATATACCGCTTCATAGGGCTTTCAGCCCTCTCTAAACGGTTTACAGAGTCAGCATATCGCCCCCACAGTCTGGGTCCTCATTTCACCCACCTCGGAAGGATGGAAGGCTGAGTCAACCTTTGAGCCGGTGAGATTTGAACCGCCGAACTGCAGCTTAGCAGTCAGCTGAAGTGGCTGCAGTACTGCACTCTAACCACTGCGCCACCTCAGCTCTTGAAATGAAAGCTGTTAAATGTTGATGTCCAAGAGGGGGAAAAAAATCATCATAAATTGAAAACAGGTTAAGACTACAAAAATATATGGTGCAACTCTTGAAATGTTAAAATAAACTGTAATTGCTTTTGGATTGGTTATGAGCCGAGGTGGCACAGTGGTTAAATGCAGCACTGCAGGCTACTTCAGCTGACTGCAGTTCTGCAGTTTGGCTGTTCAAATCTCACCGGCTCAGGGTTGACTCAGCCTTCCATCCTTCCGAGGTGGGTAAAATGAGGACCTGGATTGTTGTTGGGGGCAATATGCTGACCCTGTAAACCGCTTAGAGGTGGCTGAAAGTCCTATGAAGCAGTATATAAGTCTAACTGCTATTGCTATTGCTATTGCAGTCTGAGTTGTTTACCACCTAAACTGAAGAGAGTTTTTTGTGCCTAACAAATGGAAACAAGCTTCTGTTGACTCCCTCCCACCCACAAATGAAAAGATAAAAGCAAAAATGATGTGGGTGGGGTTTGCCAAGTAACTATGCCTTAGAAGATATTTGGCAGCCTTCTGACTGATTGCATTTGAGGTGATAAATGAGTAAAATTTGGAAAATGCAATGGGTCTTTATGCAGACCATATTTTTGCGCTCCAGCAAGTCACTGAGAAATGTATGAATGTGATTTGTTCTGGAGAAAGTGTATGATCAAGTGAATAACCCTGAATTATGGATAAGTGTGGAGGTAAAAGTTGGTTGCTGAATACAATAAAAGTGGTATATATCTAAGCAAAAGTAAAAACAAAAACAAATGAAAAGTTTTGTAAATGATTCAACACTTGAGAAGAGAATAAGACACAAATGATGTTGTTTTGATGGCTTGATTTTTTTTAATGGATAAATTTAAACAGAATGCTTGTGTGAACACTTGAGATGTGTTAATATTGTTGGGGAGCGTGCTTTCAGTTTTATATGCAGGTGATGTTGAGAACCTGAATGATTTGCAGTGAATTTTAGAAGATGCAAAATTAATGTTATCAAAGACAAAGACAGCTGTGGCTGACAGGGAAACGGGAGTGAATGATTGCAAGTAATGCATAAGGGGCAAACAACTAGAGTATATAGATGGGTTTGTATACCTTAATAAAATGTTTATTACAGATGAGAAAATGGATGAAGAAATCTTAAAATGTGTGAATGCTGGCAGAAGAATATTAGGTAGTACATACTCTCCAGTGAGAAATGAATGCTTGTTGGCAAAAAAGCAAAAATACTGACTGTAAGAATGTCTTCATATACTTTTTATATAGGCCATATAAAAGTGTTGTGACTCAGCAGATGTCTCCTGTGAGTCTTTTCGGGATGCAAGATTAACAATGCAGCTGGGGTTCGTTAGTGGCGTCTTCTGGTGATAAAAGGACGGATGGTGCCACGCCCTGGTTGCAGGAGTCAACGTTCATTCATTCGTTCATCATTCATCGGTCGTGGTTTGTTTGTGAGAGAAACTTGGAGAAGTGATTTGCTTTCTGTAACCCTGATTCAAAGAGACACTTGAAGAAGTGCTTTGCTTTCTTTTTGGACACCTGGATTTGCCATAAGAGTTTTGTTTTGCATTCTGTTATCTCTTGTCAGAGACTTTATTTATGTTTATTTTTGGGCTCGCAGCCAGTCTGAGCCGAGGACTGATAAAGTTCTTTCCTTTTAAGTTTGTCTGCCTGTTGTCTGTTAATGAGCGAGGAAGGGGGGACAGAACATAAAAGTAAGCTGAAAATAATGGCCATGGGATACTTCAGTATTATGTGTGTCTATTATGAGTGGTAAAACAAAATAAAAGGTCAAGAATGCATAGATTTTGAATGAATGTGATTAGTGTACAACAGTGATTGACTGCTACAAAAGATAAATATTGTGGTGGTTTGGGGATATTGAGAGAATGAATGAAGACTGAATTGCAGATCAAATATACTGTAGGAAGGGAGAGTAAACAGATTGAAAACCAGGGAAAGACCCAGAAAGTAATTGTTGAATCCTTAAAAAGAAAAGATGAGAAGTTTATTAACCAGATTTATTATTAACCACATTTAAAAAAAGTTTTAAAAAATTGCTGTTTAAATGTTTGATTGGAATGTTTGATTTGTAAAGTGTGGAGAAGTTTAATGAATAGTGATATGGTGACTTAGTTTTAGTTATATTTTCTCTTTTTTCACATATCTCCCTTCTTAACTTTATTTGTATACTAAGTAAATTTTGGCATTGAATCAATGGTGGGTTGCAGGCAATACGCCCCGATATGGGTGTACCAGTGCCTGGGAGCACTGGGTACCGTTCCGGTACGGTGCTCCAGAGGGCCCACCCACCATCCTTACCTGTATTTCAGCTCTTCGGCGCTTCCACGCACGGAGCGACCCACGACCCTCCACCGAGCAGCTGGAGCATTGCGGAGGCATCGCAGGAGATAAGGATACATGCGCGCACTGCGCGTGTGTGCATGCGCTGCACACGTTCATTTGGTGGCTGCCGAGCCCCATTGCACCGTACTGGTTGCAACGAGATCCGCAACCCATCACTGCATTGAATTTAACTTTAAAACACAGGTATCCTCCATAGGATCAGCATCTTCTACAACAGGGGTGTCAAACTCACAGCCCGTGGGCCAGATTCATCACAGACTGGCCACAACCACCCCATTTTAGCGAAGGGAGAAAAGTCACGATACACCATGAAATGACAATGTGATGATGCAAGTTTGACACCCCTGTAGATGTAATTGTAGATGGAAGGCCAGATAGCCAATACGCTATTTATAATATTGTATAAGGGCTATGGTTAGGCCTTTCCCTTCTCCTCCTTCCTGCCCTACTAATGTTACTGGCATAATTGCTTTCCCAGTGCAAATCATAAGGCTATGCCACTGGTTAAAGCAAGTATGTTAAAAATGGAAAATATTACTCTGTTCTCATAACAGTAGATTGTGAGATTGTAAAAATAGTAGAATTTTTAATACACTAATGCTAAATGAAAAAAAAAAGGAAAACGTTGCATAACATAATTAAGATTTGTAAATCCAGTTTGAAAGATATGTCAATGTCCATCATGAAAAAACAAAGAAGAGACTTCATTTTCTGGCACACTATATTTCAAATTACAGACCGGATCACATGCCACAGTGCTTTAAACTGTAGTTTCTTGCTACATCAGCTTGGCTAAATTCACAAATGACACTTAGCAATAAAACATAGTTTGCAAGCCATAATGGCAGGTTCCCTTATTAGGTTAAGTCAAAACCTGACAAGCTATTTTATGGTTTAACAGGGCCTGCAAATCCAATCTTCCAGATACTGAATGACAACATGGATTTTAACTGTTTCGACTTTTTATTTATTTATTTTTATTTATCACATTTATATTCTTATACTTGCAACCTTATAAGGACAATTGACGAGTCACTTTTGGAAACAGAATGTTAGAGATATTTTGGGCTGATTTCAGGAAGATAGATTTATATGTATATGTGTATGTATATCAGTGGTGGGATTCAGCCAGTTCGCACCTATTCGGGAGAACCGGTTCTTAACTTTCTAAGAGGTTCAGAGAACCGGTTTTTGGAAGAAATCTTCTTTTGGTTTTTTTCCACTTTTCAGGGCTAATCCTGTAAGGAAGGCAGGAAGGGAACATTCTGGTGTTGTTTCTAGCCTAATCTTTATTGACCTGCTTACAGAAACTGCCTCTCCGGTTAACCCTTATTACATTGTAACAGCTAAGGCGAAGCGCCCATCGACCTGAGTAATGTTGAGTTGGCCACGCCCACATGGTCACATGACCACTAAGCCCTGCCTACCATCCTGGTCATTAGGACAGAGAACCAGTTGGTAAATTATGTGAATCCTACCACTGATGTATATGTATATGTATAATTGCACGTATGACAAGAAAACAAAATTAATTGTTTCAATGCACTGGATCTTTCCACCTAGGCTTATGTTGCCCTCGAAATGAATAGAGAAGTAGGAACTCTCAAGATCTCCTTTATAAGATTTAATCGTTAGATAGAGGTTGAGCTATTTTAAAATTCTAGCAATGTATAAACCAGGAAAGAAAAGTCATAAGTGTTTACCCACTGGGTAATTTTGCATTAGTGACACAGGTGGCATATTATGGTAATTTGTGGTAAAGGCAGAACAATCACAGCACAGCATAAATTTTAGAATTTTTCCAACCTCTTAATAATAGCTTTGCTCTGGGTCATATGACTGGGAGGCTTAGAATGGAACTAAACCCTAACATTATCTCTAATAAGAATCTCCCTCTCTCTGCATCCCTTAACCAGATCCAAACCAATTTTTAAGTTTGTCCTTTATTTTGCCACTTCTGGCAAAATTTGGTCTTGCTCCAATTTGATTTTGGAGAGGGATCCTGTTAATGCTAATATCCTCATTGCATCTGAATTAGCGGTGGGGTTCACTTACATTCCCTACTAGTTTGCAAATGTGAGTGTGTGTGCTCACTTCGCTTGCATGCACTGCATCTGTGCATGCACACCACCTTCTGCGCATGCGCAGGGCTCGCATATTATGTTGGGGGGCGGGGGCGGAGCCTCCTGCAGCCGCTGCCAGCCGGTTCTCAGAGGGAACCAGCTGAATACCACCTCTGATCTGAAAGTAGCATGGGGGAGCATAGGAGAGAACATAACAGGCTATGGAGCAGATGAATTAGTTATTCTATGAGGGAAATAAAGGACCCAGGAATAACAGTTGAGGGTCCCTTTACTATCAATTATCTCAGTTTTAGTCACTCATTCTCACCAAGAATATGACTGGTCTTAATCAGATAATCTGCATATCTTGTCTTCCAAGTCTTTAACAACTCCATAATTAAACAATTTATCTATTATCTAATTCCAGATTTTTTTAAAAAAAAACCTAGACCACAAAGCCTTTGTAGAAAACTTGTAAAGTAAAGAGATAAGATGGTTCCCTTGCCCTTCAGGGAATATGGCAAAGTGGGGGTGGATTGTTTTTTTTTGGGGGGGGGGGGTGGTGGAATAAAAGGCAACTAGCTTCAGAAGTGGCCACGTTTATAAAACACGCATACACACATAAAGAGATGGGCATGAATTGCCTAAGGGATGTGGGGAACATGATTGTAAAAGAGCCATTTATATTATGCTCAAGGGGATTTCAGGGAGCTGGCCAATCCCCGCACAAATTGTGTGAGCTCGAAAAGGGTTGGGAAGATTAATCACCACCACAATGCAGATCCAGTACATTAGGTGAAAAGATAAATGTATAAAATCCTGTGTCAAAAACTCACGGTGTGGCCCACACAGTAATTCAGGGTCAGTAATTGAACTTCACTCTAATTATTCTGGAGAGATAATATTAACTTACAGTTCAGTGTGAAAGAAAGAGTCCATAATTCATCACTCAATGGGGCTCCTCATCACATTGTGTTATTGAAATATGATGGCTTCCCCTTTTATCCTGTCATAATGACAACTGATGTGCTTATTTTCTTTCTCTCTGCCTTCAGGAATGATGAAATAGTAAGTAAACATTTTTTTTTTCCTTGGGAGAGATCATCGCTTTATCATACCACCCTCACACTGAAGAAGCACTTGCAAAATCACAGTTCCCAAAAGCTAAATTAGTCTCTCCTCCCTAGTCTTCTGTAATGGATTATTTATTGATAGCCATATCAAAAATGGCAGGATATCTTCCTCTAAGACTTTTCTCTGTTTTTAAAAGAGGAGCGTAAGTTTTATTTCAATCGATCAGTTTTCTAGTGAATGGTTTAATAGGCTAATCATGGATTTGAGATGTATAAACCAAGCATATTTTTGGGTTATTTTGATGGCAGTGTATTATTTGAACAATAGCAATAGCAATAGCAATTAGATTTATATACCACTTCATAGGGCTTTCAGCCCTCTCTAAGCGGTTTACAGAGTCAGCATATCGCCCCCCCACAATCTGGGTCCTCATTTTACCCACCTCGGAAGGATGGAAGGCTGAGTCAACCCTGTGCCAGTGAGATTTGAACCGCCGAACTGCCGAACTAGCAGTCATCTGAAGTGGCCTGCAGTACTGCACTCTAAGCACTGCACCACCTCGGCTCAGGAAATATTAAACTAACCTTTCCTAATAATGAGGAAGGTTGTTATTACTCATTTGTTAGTAATCTCCACCTTTAACATCTTAAAAAAATCATTTGTGCTCACATTTGCAAAATGCAGAAGTTTAATGAAATTCAACTTTCTGACCACTATTTTCTAACCAGGTTTTTTTGTTATTAATTTGTTCTAGCTGTTTTCCATTTTTTTATTATTACTTTTTTATAAAGTTTCCATTTCGTTTTCTATTAAAATGTTTTATTGTTTAATTTTAATACAATTCTCAAAAACACACCCCAAAATGGTAATTGCTTAAATTGCTGTCTGTACACATTCTGTATTGTAATGGTCTACGGTAGGGATCTTCAAACCTGGCAACTTTAAGACTTGTGGACTTCAACTCCCAAAATTCCCCAGCTTCTGGGAGTTGAAGTCCACAAGTCTTAAAGTTGCCAGGTTTGAAGACCTCGGGTCTATGGGAATATTTTTCAGAGGTGGCGGAGTTGCAGCAGGGCAATGAATAGATAAGAGACCTCCCAGGCCCCGAAGGAATAGGAGAGCAGAAAACATCTCAGAAGGGACCCCTCCGATTTCCCTGGAAAGGTTTAGAAAGGCAAGGGGCAAGAGGTATTGTTCTGACCCCCCTCGTCCTACACCAAAGCACGCCGAGACAAATATACTTCCAGGATTTATTAACACACAGACAGGACCTTGGCAGCAATCCAGCACAGTCCAGGCCTTGGCAGGAATCCAGCACAGACAAGACGTTGGCAGCAATCCAGCACAGACTAACCTTGGCAGCAATCCAGCCTGCCAAGCTAGCCAGGAGAGTTCTCCAGCTCAAATGAATACATTGACTTCTGCAAAGGGCGCGTGCACCATCATTCCTTTTATAGTCTTGAGAGGAGCCTAATTACCACCAGCTGAGTGAAATTATCTCCTGTAACTGTGTAACTATTCCTTGCGCCTATTAGCTCTCCGTCGCCGGGCATCCAGGAACAATTCCCTTGTCTCCTCCCCACTGCTCCAATGCATGACGTCACGATCACACTCCCTTGTCTCCTCCACACTGGTCCAAGGCTCAGGCGCCTCCTGGTGGCTAGCCAGCCTCTCTGCACCCTGCTCGGAGTTGGAACCCTGTCCAGGGTCCTCCACATTCTCCAGAGCCGACTCATAGGGCCCCTCGCTGTTGGAGTCTGGTGGCAGCTCCAACAACTCCTTCTGGGCCACAACAGATATACCACCAAACATGCAAGATTCTATTATTGTAACCTTAGAATAAAGGCATTTATGGTAATGATTTCGTGTCCTGACTACCTTGAAGGGCTAATGTATAAGGATCTGCCTTTGAATTGGACAGCAGATTTACTTTGCTAGATGACTGTATAAAGTCAGAGTTACACAATTTTGTATTTCTAGGTTAAGGTCAGGTTGCGGTCCACATTGCTATTTATTTAAAAAGCACTTTACTTTTGTCCAGTATAAGTAATCCTGGACTTGCAATCACACTGAGACTCAAATTTTCATTGTAAGTCATGGCAGTCGTAAGTCAAGTCATCATGTGCCTAGACCACATTTTACTACCATTTTATGGTGGTGATAAGTCATTGCAGTTGTTAATAGCAATAGCAGTAGCAATAGCAGTTAGACTTATACACCGCTTCATAGGGCTTTCAGCCCTCTCTAAGCGGTTTACAGAGTCAGCATATTGCCCCCAACAACAATCCGGGTCCTCATTTTACCCACCTCGGAAGGATGGAAGGATGAGTCAACCCTGAGCCGGTGAGATTTGAACAGCCGAACTGCAGAACTGCAGTCAGCTGAAGTAGCCTGCAGTGCTGCATTTAACCACTGCGCCACCTCGGCTCTAGCAAATCACAACGTTGTTAAGCAAATCCAGCTTCCCCAATTACATTTTTTTTGCCGGGCTAGGAATTAAAGGCTAGATTATAGACTGCCCTCTATAGGCAGTCGGATGCATAGTTAAAGCTTGCAAAGACCCCCACATCCTGCATTTTGTTGCACAAGTTGGGGTGAAATGGTTTTACCCCACCCTCTAGTTTCAGAGAAAAAAACTTCATGAATTCTCCTTGCTCACTTTGCTGCCCTACTCTTCACGCTGGAATCAGAGTAAGGTTTTTAGAAGTCACAGAGATCGGAGAACAGAGGGAGACTTTAATTTCAGCACCTAATTGAGGCAGGAAAGGGTGATCAACATGCCTGTCCCTCTCAGCTTTTAAAAAAAATATTATTGAAGAAATGTGGTTTTCTGGGGGAAGGAGGGAAGGGGTTAGGCCAGTGACGGTGAACCTTTTTCCCTCGGGGGCCAAAAAGCATGTGTGCGTGCGCTATCACATGTGTCTGGTCACTCATGCCCTCGTCACCTCAAGGCTTGATTACTGCAATGCACTCTACATGGGGCTGCCCTTCAAGAGTGTTCGGAGACTGCAGTTGGTCCAGAATGCAGCCCCGCGAGCGATATCAGGTGTACCTCGGTACACCCATGTTACACCTATCCTCCGCGAGCTGCACTGGCTCCCCATTAGCCTCCGGATGCGCTACAAAGTGCTGGTGATTACCTTTAAAGCCCTACATGGCATTGGACCTGGATATCTGAGATATCCTGCTACACACCTCCCAACATCCGATAAGAACCCACAGGCTAGGCCTCCTCCGGGTGCCGTCGACTGGACAATGCCAACTGGCGACCACTCGGGGGAGAGCCTTTTCTGTAGCTGCTCCGGCTCTGTGGAACAAGCTACCAGCAGAGATCCGGACCCTTCCCACCCTCGTGGCCTTCCAAAAAGCCACCAAAACCTGGCTGTTCCGACAGGCCTGGGGTTGCTGGTTTTCAAATCAGGTTCAACCCCCAGTTAAACCGAATGTAACAATTTTTTAAAAATTGTTTTGTATTGTTTGTATTTTCCCACTGTGTGTTTTTTATTTCATTTCGTATTTGCAAGCCTCCGGGAGTCCTCCGGGATTGGGCGGCATATAAACTCATTAAATTGCAAATTGTGTGCATGCCCACACCCATAATTAAATGCCCCACCTGCATTGTGCCCACCTGTGCATCCGTGTGTGACCCCTGGCTGCCCCCCCATTCATGCATGCATGGCTTTCTTGGAACCTGGGGAACGCAAAAACAGCCCCCTCATCCCTCACAGGCCCGCCAAAGGCAGGAAACAACACAATTCCCAACTTCTGGTTTTTAAGAACTCAGGCACTGAGGAGAATTTAACAGGAACTTTATTGTAAAACCAACAACATAGTAGAACAACGAACAGGGAAGGTGCCCGCCTCACAGCTATTTATACTTGACAGCTGTCAGGCGGGGAACCAATCAGTGGTGCGCAATTCTCCCGCTAGCCGGCAGCCATGTCAGAGCCAATCAGCTTGCTTCTGGCTCTAGCTGCGGCTGCCCGCTGCATCGGGAGGACGCAACACCGGTAGTCACAGTAGGTCCATTTTTCACTCTGCCCAGGCTTCAGGAGGCTTTCCTGGAGCCTGGGGAGGGCGAAAAGGGTCTCCCCCACCCCCTTGGAGGCCATCCCCATCCCTTCAGAGACCATTTTCCAACTTCCAACTGTTTTACACCCTCCCCAGGCTTCGGGAGGCTTTCCTGAAGCCTGGGGAGGGTGTAAAATGGCCCACTGGGCCCACCGGAAGTTCCTTTCTGAACTTCCGTTGGGCCTGTTGGGCCTGTTTTTCACCATCCACAGGCTACAGGAGTGTTTCCTGAAGCCTGGGGAGGGAGAAAACGCCCTCCCCACGGGCTCCGGAAGGGCAAAAATCAGCTGGCCAGCACACGCATGCACGCCCTCCCCACGGGCTCCGGAAGGGCAAAAATCAGCTGGCCAGCACACGCATGCACGCTGAAGCTAATATAGGGCAAAGCCTCGCGTGCCCTCAAATATGGCTACCATGCCACCTGTAACACACACATGCCATAGGTTCACCATCACGGGGTTAGGCAAAGGTAAAATTTGGGGAAGCCAGTCCTGAAGCTGCTGTATTTTGTGCAGAAGCCAGCTTTCCAAAATCTAGCTAGAGGCAAGAGAGTTTTGCAGCCTCCTAATGGCCAGCTGATAGGGCAGAAAGATATGAAAGCAGCCACCATTTTAGCAAGGAATTGTTAATTGCCCTGAAAAAGGTGGCTGCTTTCAGGTGGCCTGGGGAGCAGATCCCATTGGAGTGAGATTGGGAGAGACGATATCCTACAGCATCCTTGGGGTCTGTCATAAAGGTGAATGGCCATGCAGCTGTCATAACTTTGAAACAGGATCATATATAGCAATAGCAGTTAGACTTATATACCGCTTCATAGGGCTTTCAGCCCTCTCTAAGGGGTTTACAGAGTCAGCATATCGCCCCCACAGTCTGGGTCCTCATTTCACCCACCTCGGAAGGATGGAAGGCTGAGTCAACCTTGAGCCGGTGAGATTAGAACCGCTGAACTGCAGATAACAGTCAGCTGAAATGGCCTGCAGTACTGCACCCTAACCACTGCACCACCTCGGCTCCATATATAATTTTGGGGTATCTGTTGTAACTTCGAATCATCATTAAGTGGCCTGTCATTTCTCAAGAACTATTTGTATTCCATAGTTATTGCAAAGGACTGATAACTCTCGTTAATTGCTTATTCAAAAAATACTCTTATAACATTTCAATTGGTTATAAACCTTGATTGTTTTGTTATAAAACTGATCCAGAGTATTAATAACTCTACTTTCCCATGGGAAGGGCAGGCAAAATGAAAAGCACTATATTTAACTGCAATTTTCAAAATGGGAAAAAGATATTTTGTTCACTTCATATTTCCAAATATGTGTTTCAGGCTTTAATGAACAAAATGTAGTAGAGCTAATACTAAAACAGAAGCGATCCCTCTGTCATAGAATCAGATTTCTAAACATTTAACAGATCTTCTGACCATGTTTTGTAAGTGGTGACGTTCAAAGAAAATATCAGTGCATTAAATGGATTTGAATATCTTTCTTGGTTAATGAAAGCTTTTGAGGCTTATCTAAGGGATGCCAAATTATTTGACCACAAGTTCTGAAATATCCAAAGAGGGTTATGAATGCCCTCAGTTAAAAGTGATAAAACTATGAATTGCTTAGTAAGGTGAGAGCAGTGGTGGGTTTCAAAAAATTTTCGAACCTACTCTGTGGGTGTGGCCTCCTTTGTGGGAGTGGCTTGCTGGCCATGTGACCTGGTGGGAGTGGCTTGCCAGCCATGTGTTTTCTTTCTGTCTCTCTCTTCCCTTCCTTTTGTCTCTCTGTCCCTTTTTCCTTTTTTCTTTCATCTCTCACTTTTTCTTTCTTTTTTCTTTTTTTCTTTTTTTCTTTCTTTCTTCCTTCTCTCTCTCTCTCTCTCTCTCTCTCTCTCTCTCTCTCTCTCTCTCTCTCTCTCTCTCTCTCTCTCTCTCTCTCTCTCTCTCTCTCTCTCTCTCTCTCTCTCTCTCTCTCTCTCTTTCTGTGTCAGTGGTGGGTTTCAAAAATTTTGGAACCTCTTCTGTAGGTGTGGCCTGCTTTCTGGTGGAACCTCTTCTAACCGGTTCAGTAGATTTGACGAACCGGTTCTACCGAACTGGTGCGAATTGGTAGGAACCCACCTCTGGGTGAGAGCTAAAAAATTACTTCAGTTTCTTTGCTTTCTTGCTTAATTATTGCAAGTGATCCTGTTTTCCATAGGAAGTATTATAAATTATTGTACATTTCCATGAAGGGGACATTTTAATGAACTACTCACAGCAGTGTCTGTCAGCAGCAAATATAGCAGCAAGAGCAAGCAAAAATTTATCTCCCCTGCACAATATGTAACACTGGTTTTTCACAGGGCCTGCACTAATTTAACTCTGCTGTTTTCTGAATTAACAAGACTTGTCCTCAAACCTTTTGACATAGGAGCATTCTGTTCTGGTATTATTCTCTTCCTTACCTCCCCACCTCCCTAAGGACACACTTTATTTAATCCATGTGGAGCCTTGGTAACTAAGTTCTTCTGCTTTCTCTGACCTCTGTGATTTATGTTTCATGTTTCATGCTGTGGTTGGTCTTTCTCTCTGGACTCAAGAGTGGTGGGGGGGGGTTGTCTCCCCAAACACACAACTTTTCCATACTCAAGAACAAAGATAAATACTTGACAAATTTTGTTGTTGTCATACAACCCCTAATACAGTTGATGAGGAATAAAATTCAACCTACCAGGACCTAAATGCTAATAGATCATTGGCTGCTGGTAGGCATCATTGTCCCACTCATAACTTTCCCGTCTCGAGGTAGCAAACCATGCTTAGCACAATTATTTCAAGAATTGTACTGTATATATTTAAGACGAAGCATATTTTCTTGTCCATCTCTGCTTGTCATTTATAGACATAAAGGTTGTGGGGGGGGGGAAGGGAAGGAACAGCAGGCTGGAGAGAAGGGTAATAAGGATGAAAAAAAAAATTTCAACAAACACTGTGGAAAAGGTAATCTGTCTTCCTTGACTCACTGCTTTACTTTTTCATGTTATATCATTTTTATCAGATTTCTTGTTTGAGGCTCCCCCCCCCCGCCATTCCCTGTCCCAGAAATGTGATTGAACATGATGTCACTGATCAAATGGAAATAAATATCTTCTATTAGCAACTGATAGCAATTTGAACAAAATTACAGTAGGTTATATTACACAGTGTATGTATGTATGTATGTATGTATGTATGTATGTATGTATGTAGGTAGGTAGGTAGGTACATACATACATACATACATACATAGTACATACATACATACATACGTGTGTGTGTGTGTGTTTTATTTGTGCTTTTAAATAAATAAAGGGAGACTTATACATATACAACACAAATGTAACAAAGGCAACAGTAAAAATATTGGGTTTCTGTCTGGATGGTCTCTTGTGACGAGCCGATAGACAGAGAATGGAAACAGTAGGCTTCCTCCCATATTTGGGCATACCAGGGGTTGTGACACTAAATACATACATACATACATACATACATACATACATACATACATACAACATACATACATACATACATACATACATACATACATACATACATACATTAGATTTTTACAACCCCTGGTAAGCCCCAATTATGGGAGGAAGCTAACTGCTTCCATCATCTGTCAATGTTAACAATATTAGTAAAAATATTGGCCCAGGTTCAAATCCCAGTAAGGGTATGGCTAGCTGATGAGAGCTAAATAGCTTGAAATAGATCTATACTAGTCTCCCTTTATTTATTTATCAGCACAAATAAAAAAAACCACAAATATAACAAAGGTAACAGTAAAAATATTGGGTTTCTGTCGTGATGGACTCTTGTGACGAGCCGATTGACAGATGATGGAAGCAGTTAGCTTCCTCCCATAATTGGGGCTTACCAGGGGTTGTAAAAATCTAATAGATACCTTTCACCCTGGCTTCGCTGATAACGGATAAGAGCCTGTGGCCTAATGGCTAAGATGTCTACCTAGTATGTAATATAGCCCAGGTTCAAATCCCAGTAAGGGTATGGCTAGCTGATGAGAGCTAAATAGCTTGAAATAGATCTATACTAGTCTCCCTTTATTTATTTATCAGCACAAATAAAACACACACACACACACACACACACACACATATATGGAGAGGGAGGAGGGAGAGAGAGGGGGGAAGAGAATACATATATACATGCATGCATGCGCGCATACACACAGACAGATGGAGGGGGAAGGGAAGAGAATGAGTGCAAATAACCTAGTTTGAATAATCACAGCCTGTGTCCTTTTTAAATTATTTTTTCTCACCCATTTAAAAGGAGGCCTTTGATGTGATATTATTAATTCCCTCTGTGCTGGGAAAAAATGGGAGGGGGGGTGAACCTAGGAGAAACGGAAATTAAATGAGTAATGCAGTGTCAGTCAATCTTTTAAATCGGCTCCTTATTAACAGCTAATCATTTTGTCATTTTGTGGCTCAAAGAAATGAATTTGATAGGAGGAGAAGGGAATGTTTTATGTTTATTTTCATTAAGTAGAAACAGTTGTGGAAATATTATATTATTATCAAGACACAGTGCATTTTAAGTGGCCGTTCAGCATATTGCTATTTTTCTTTCCTGATGGTATCTGATAGCTATAATTCTGAATAATCCCTAGACATTATATATTTATATAAATCGAAAGGGAGATGAATTTCATATCTACCACAGAATTTTAGAACCAGAGAAAGATTAAGGTTTTGTTAGCTTATTTCTTTACAACCTGTTTATTCAGAAGCAATCCCTTTGGCCATGTAACAGAGCAATATAACCTCACAATAGAATAAAGCGATGAACATGAGCAAATAGGGTCTGATTCCTTTACTCCCATGGATACAAAAAAGGACCCCTTAGTAGTCTCTGCATGGGAGGGGTTTCTAGATCAAGGAAGCCAAGGAGAGGAATAAGCAGGACTGAAAATCACATCTCAAAGAGCACGAGCCATGAAACTGAATTTGGCTGAGATCACCCAGGGATGAAATTCAGCAGGTTCTGACAGGTTCTGGAGAACTGGTAGCAGAATTTTGAGTAGTTTGGAAAACCGGCAAATACCACCTCTGGCTGGCCCCAGAGTGGGGTGGGAATGGAGATTTTGCAATATCCTTCCTCCAGGAGTGGGGAGAGAATGGGGATTTTGCAGTATCCTTCCCCTGCCACACCCACCAAGCCACGCCCACAGAACCGGTAGTAAAAAAATAAACTCTTGAATTTCACCACTGAGACAGCCCATAGCTAAGTGCCAGGGCAATGGCTAATGGGTAAATAGAAGAAGCAGCATAAGCCATAACTAGGTTATGAGGACAAAAATTTACATTTGGGAAAGGGGCAAAACCATTGTCAAGGCAGCTTTTTGCATTGTTGGTGTAACCAGGGAGGTTGAAATTTGAAAGTAAAAGCCTCCAAATGCTCCCAGACCTCAGTAAAGTAGGGGAGAAAGTAGAATGACAGAAAAATAAATATGTTTCTAAAAACGGCCTCTACAGGAGGCAGAAGAACGACGTGCCTCATCTACGTCAGGAATTTTTCGGCTTTTAACCCTTGCTTAGCTCTGCTCGAGTGATCATAAAGTCAGACTAGATGAGGCACCTCGTTCTCCTGCCACCTCCTGTAGAGGGGACTTTTTAGAGGCTTTTTTAAACAGTTAAGCACTAAGCAGAGTCATCCACTGTGACTCTGGCACCAACTAACTCAGCCTTTTTCCTTTTACATTGGTTTTTCTTTTCATGATGACAGTGGTGAGGCTCTGCCTTCATTGACTGCACGTCCCTGGTTTCTACATTGCCAAACTGGCAAATGTTTATAGTACATACAACTAGACATTTTTATGGAAATTAATCGCTCGGTGGATATTTCCACTATTGTACCTTCAATTCTGCTTCTTTCTAGGGCTATGCATACATGGTATTCATATTAGACACATAATGCATCTCTATTTAATGGGCCTAGAATAGTATGGATAATAGTCCTGTGAAGAGAAGGGCTGATTTCACACATAATGCATACTGATGTGCTTTGAACACAATGTGCAAGAAGCAAACCTCCCCATCAATTTTTTAAGGACATTGTACCAGAGGTGGGTTCCTACCAGTTCGGACCTATTCGGTAGAATCAGTTCGTCAAATCTACCAAACTGGTTAGAAGAGGTTCCACCAGTGGACCCGGAAAGCAGGCCACACCTACAGAAGAGGTTCCGAAATTTTTTGAAACCCACCACTGGTCCTTGGATATGATTATTCTACACTATCATGCTCATATTTATAAAACTCAGTGCCTCTGTGAAAGGTAAGGATGACTACTGCGTTTGTGGTGCAATCAGAACACTTGGTTCTGACAAATGTCGTCATTTTCATATCCGGTCACATGGGCAGCAAGCCACTCCCATCCAGTCACATGGGTGGCAAGCCACTCCCACAAAGGAGGCCACACCCACAGAGTAGGTTTGAACAATTTTTGAAATCCACCACTGCATTGTACTAACCTGATTTTCATCATTATCATTAGTAATGTTTATATTTCCACTATGTAGAGGGCAGATGGTTTATAAGTAATTAGAAATCTATACATAACTCTTTAAAAAAAATGATTTCTTGAGGACCTCTAATAGATTTTAAAATTGTTTGTATCACTATTGTGATTTTATTGGATTACAATATGGTATTTTAAAATAAATTTTACCGGTGAGTAAAAAAGCACAGTATTTCTAAGAAATTAAATAAAAAGTGAATAAAAAACATAATAAAATTAAAATAAAATTAAAAGGTTTTATTACAAGTTAATTAAAAGAAAGTGTTCTGTTAACTTGCAATTGAAATACAGTGGATATACTGCGTAGATAGAAATCAACCATTATATAAAATGTAATGTTTCCGAAATTAATGTATACGAAGAAAAACAGTATTAAATTATTTCTATTCAGTTTTTTTTTATTTGAATAGTCTCTCAAATATTAGCCTATTCCTTAGGATATATGCTTTGAGTCCATGAATGGAAGCAGCAGCTATGAGGATCATGAATTAAACAGTTGCAGCCCTGTAATTTATGTCAACATGTTAATACCTGTATCTGAATGTTTCACTTGTTTCCATGTGCCTATACGGAGAGTCCTTGACTTACAACCATTCATACAGTGCCCGTTTGAAGTTACAACAGCACTGAAAAAAGCTACTTTAGCCATTTTTCACACTTATGACCACTGTAGTATCGCCACGTTCACATGATCAAAATTTGGACACTTGGCAACTGGCACATATTGATGATGGCTGCTGTGTCCTGGGGTCATTTGAACCCCCATTTTGTAACCTTTGGACAAACCAAGTCAATGGGAAAACTAGATTCACTTGGCAACCATGTAATTAAATTAATTGCTGTGATTCACTTAACAACTATGACAAGAAAGGTTGTAAAATTGGGCAGAACTCACATAAGAACTTAATCTAAATTATGGAACAAATTATGGTTGTGACCAGAGGTTCTACTGTAGTTTCTCCAGATAGCCACATTTCATGTGATTTTAAGGAAAATATTTTTGTCTTGCTTACCAACAGAAAATTTTGGGCTCAGCTGTGGTCATAAGCCAAGAACCACTTGTATCTCTCTCTGGATCCCAGTATACTTCTGATTCTCAAGGAAGTTGACAGGCACCAGAACTGGTCTTTAAAGACCTTCCATATTCAGTCAGAATAGATGTATTTGTGATCTATTCTACATAGAGACATTACATACATTCATACTTATCTACATGAACACTTGTATGTATAATGAACATTATGCTTGTTATTTTTCTTCCCAATCCAAAAACTATGTCTGTACATTTTTTACAGCAAAATTATGTTACTTCATAAACTGCTCCTAGCTGTCTCTGCTCATGTAGACATGAGCATGTATTTCATTTTATTGAGAAAAAAGCAAAGTAAATCACAAGTTTAAAGAATGTGCATAGCTGTACTATAAATATGCACATATATGTGTATGTGAAAGCAGGGAAGTTGAATATATACAACCCTCATTCTCATTCACTATTAAACGTCAGTTCATTTCAGTTTCACAATACAATAGAACCTCTGGTCACCAATGTTTTTGAACATGACCAAATCGGGATCCGACCAAAAAATTCCCCCATTTTTTTCCCCCCTTGTGGCCAATTTCTCCTTCCGCGCCACTTTTTTTTCTAAGCACCAAATTTCCAAACATGGGTTCAGGTCACGGCCAAATGAATTTGTGATCCAAATTATGGAACAAATTATGGTTGTGACCAGAGATTCTACTGTAGTTTCTCCAGATAGCCACATTTCATGTGATTTTAAGGAAAATATTTTTCCTCAATCTAAAAGCATTTTGTATCTTTTTTTTTAATTCATATTTTTGTTCACACATTTTCCCAACCCTGTATTTTCATGGAGTTTTTAAGTGGCAAAATCCCATTGCTAAGTTTATAGAGGTTGTGGATTTAGAAAGATTATTTAGTTTTGGCTAATACATTAATTCTAGAGCAGAGGTCCCACACCCCCACCGCACCCACCCAGACCATGGACCAGTAACAATCCATGGTCTGTTAGGAACCAGACCACACAAGCAATGGGCAAGTGAGCGAAGCTTTATCAGCGCATACCAGAGGTGGGTTCCTACCAGTTCGCACCTATTTGGTAGAACCGGTTCGTCAAATCTACTGAACCGGTTAGAAGAGGTTCCACCAGTGGACCCGGAAAGCAGGCCACACCTACAGAAGAGGTTCCAAATTTTTTTGAAACCCACCACTGGTCCTTGGATATGATTATTCTACACTATCATGCTCATATTTATAAAACTCAGTGCCTCTGTGAAAGGTAAGGATGACTACTGCGTTTGTGGTGCAATCAGAACATTGCGTGTGTTGAAGTTGTTTTAACGCAAACCAAAGATACCTTTTAAAAAACAAGTTTACATCATATTCTTATGCATGCCAGTGCTGTGTGTGAGGTAATTTAAGGTGGTTCTGACAAGTGTCGTCGGCATCTTCATATCCGGTCACATGGGTGACAAGCCACTCCCATCCAGTCACATGGGCGACAAGCCACTCCCACAAAGGAGGCCACACCCACAGAGTAGGTTCAAGCAATATTTGAAATCCACCACTGTATTGTTGGATTACATTTTCCATCTTTCCTGCCTGTTGGCCATGCTAAGCCTGAAATGTGTCCCATACTTGTTTTAGTTGTACATTTACTATAATGAATAGCTACTATACAACATGATTTTTTCAACTGTTTAACATTACTACCTCTCATTCAAAATATTACTGAAGGGTCATTTTTCTTCTTCTGTTCTATCATACCTAATTCTGCATGTCCCTGCAGTTTTCTTAGCAAGGTTTCTTAGAAATGGTTCACTATTGGCTCCTTCCTACAACTGTGAAGAAATGACCGACTCAAGGTCACTCAGATAACTGTATGCTTAAGGCAGAACTAGGATTTTCTAGCCTGATGCCTAAACCACCACACCAAACTGGCTCTTTTGAATAATTATGGCTAAAAGCTAGTAATAAAACAAAAACAAAACCCTACAGTCATTCTCCCTAGAGAATGGGCAGACAATATGCAAGATTCTATTGACTTTGGTATGCAGAATGTGAATGATGTTCTTGATGTTCCTGAAATGTCCCTCAATTTCATTGGATAGCCTATAGGCTTAGTAGGACGAGGAGGGAAATGAAGAACATTTATTTCTAAACTACTCATTGTTCTAAATTCTTTCTATTTGCCCAACACTAGTAATCTTATCTGTAAATTTAACTTGATTTTGCTTTCATTTTAGACTAAATATTCAACAATTACAGCAAACTAAAAAAAGGGGGAAATAAATAAACGGAAAACTCAGATCAGAAACCTCATGGTTGATATATCCACAATTTGTCAAGATAAATAAATCAACCCACCACCCAAATTTTCATCAGTAACATCTAAGAACTAGTTCCCTTCCTTCCAAACATGAGCAACGGGGATTCAATTTCTTTATGATCAACCTCTAGTTACTGAGCAGATCTGCTTGATAAATGTTATGTTTAGATGATATTGCCCCTGACTATATTACTCTAATAAATCATAAAGCATGAAGGTCACATATTTGAATAAATATGCGGCTGCGGTTGGCACGTTTCCCTTTTTAACCTAGTCTGTAATGAAGTTAGAAGTTAATGAAGTACTGTGGCACACAGATGACAGAGGCACAACAGGGGCAGTGATTAATGTAAATGAGTTCATCGTCTGAAAGGAGACTTCACATGCACCCTCCTTATAAACAAGGAAAAATTCTAAAGATAAACTACTGCAACAAGCACAAAAACGATAAGAGGAAATAATCTTGTTAAGTCCAGGATCCAATCTCTTTCATGAATCTGGTGAATGCCTATAAACATTGTTAACATCTCCAGTGGAATCTACAAGGAAGTTCTCTTTTGGTAAGCACCAGTAAAATAAATGGTAGCGAACAAGGCTAGATTGCATTTACACCCCTTGTACCTTAAGGACCCTCATGTCTCATTAGATTAATATGCAATCTGCAACATGTGCATAAGAATAATTGTAGGGAGATGGATGTGGGAAGTAAACATATCAGCAGGTCAGCAGAACAATCAGATGGCTGTGATTTGTATCCTGAAATGATCTGTGTTTACTATATTTGGAAGGCAACCTTACTATGTTCAGAACACTGATTAACTTAGAAGGATCACTGGTTCAGAAAATATTTTTAAAAAAACACTCTGAGCTCCCCAGCTAGGAAACTTCAATCCTTAGATTGCTATTTTTTTATATAGAAAGGTAATATCCTTGTAGGCCTAATACAGGAGAAATATGGAAGGTCGTAAGTAGAACTAGGACCACAAACAAAACTGGCATAATAGACTTTCCTAAGAAAGTAAAGAAGGAACAGATTGGCAAGACTAATGATTTTAACAAGTCAAATAGCTTTTTTTATTATGAGAGTTTTTAAATAACAGTGGCTACTATTATATACATTTTGGTCACACTAATTTGGTGCTCTAGAAAACCAGCCCCCAATTTTTTTCCAGGGGCTATATGTGTGTGTATGTGATGGCTTCGTATGCAACTGTAGATCATGTGTATGCGCCTGTGTTGGGTTTCAAAAATGAATGAGATCCAGCCCCGTCTAGATTGAGTGCATGATGTGTCTTTTTTAACCTGCTTCTCTTTTCTATTTTTAATCTTTTATTTTTTTTAAAGATGTATGTCTGTAAGCCGCCCGGAGTCCTTCGGGATTGGGCGGCATATAAATTCATTAAACTTTGAACTTTGAATATGGAATGACTGCCTACCCACCTTTTACATCCCAGCCGTTTTTTATTTGGCCCCTTCTTCCTTTTCTCTTTATCTGTACAACATTTGTTCCTGCTTTTTCTATCCTTCACTGACATCCTTTGAGGGTTATTTTAGGCAAGCAGTGAAGAACTGAGTATAAAGATTAGTGTCATGACTGCTAAAGTTTTAAAGACATTTGACTTGGATCCAGAACAGTGTTTAAAGAATTCTACTGAGCCTGCTAGAAAGGGTTATGGCTATGAAGAGGTCATTTGTGAAGTTATTTTGTATTCTGCTTTTTAAAAAAAAGCCAAATCTACTTTACACACTACTACTTCCAATAGGAAGCCTCCTTTGGATGTAGCTAGACAGAGTCTGGATTCAAGTGTCTGTCCCTCACCCTTAAACCAAGGGAAAGAAAGGCAACTCCTAGATGAAAGACATACTAGGATGTACCCTTTCCTCAACATACTTTTACAGTTTTCCTTTTATTAAGAAACTACTGCAACACAAGTAAATAAATCAAATATTTTGTTTTCAGGATTTGTGCTTATTTTTATGAGAGGGGCACAGTTGTTAGCCTAGTTATTTGTGGTACTTTCAATGTAAAGAGGATGGTAATCTGTAAGAGGGAAACTTTTCTACCCATAGAAACTTTCTTCCATACTGTTCAGAACTCTGATGTTCAACTCATGTGTAGATTCTCTATGGTTAAAAATACCACAAACAATCATCAATTACATGTAGTAGGGGCATATTATGTATTCCTTCATCTGAAAATGAGTGCTGAAGGTTCTGGGCTCTTAGGTTCAATCGTCCCTGGGTGGCCCTTTGGCTCTACCAGTGATAGTGGCCCAAATCCGATAATCAACTTCCTAACACCATCTTCCCACTTTATCGTAGGGGTGTACTTGTCCAGCCATGCAAGCCCCAAGATAATTAATTCCAGTATCTTTGGAGCCACAATGAATTTGAGCAACTCATAGTGGCGTCCTATTTGTACCTTTACCAGTTCGGTCATTAGCGTGGCCGGGGTCCCCCCAATTAGCATTCTACCTACCTGCTCAAACTGAATGGGATGCGCCAGAGGTCTTGTGCATATGCCCAGTTGCTTTACAATCGACATGCTGATTAAGCATTTGGTGTAGCCGGTGTCCATGACTGCTTTAACTTCCCCTTCCACCCCCATTTCGGGTACTTGGAGTTTAGCTTGGATGGCGAAGGGATGGATGGGTGCACTCACCATTGGGTTGTCTACACTATTCTCTTCCTCCAAGGTTTCCCCATTGGTTGGACTTTTCATCACCTTAGGTTGGGGATCAGCTTTCTGAGGTTGTTGACCCAGATGACTCTTTTCTGGTGGCTTCCAGAGCATTCTCTTTACCGCACTGGTGGTTGGTGTGCACGTTTGCGAGTTTGGGGCTGCAGCCAGGAACTCTGACGCTCTGTGGCCAGGTTGACAGCAACGGTGGTGTTTTATTGCCCCCTCCCCCCTGAGGGAAGGAACCCAGTTGCATCTCTAACTTTATGAGCCGCCTTGTCATGATGCCCTGCTACCCATCCTGCAGCTTCCCCCTCATTCATCCCTTCTGCCATTGTTGAGATTATTTCACTGTTGGAAGGTAGGGAAAGAGCCTGCTGGGGCATTGCAGGTGGGACTGGAATCAGTGGGGGGGGGGGGTGTCAATCACTGGGTTGGCCCCTGCCCATTTATCTGACATGGTGCCATCTGCTGTGGGAAGGCAGGGGCCCACTGGCATTTCTCCCATCCATGACTGGGAAGGAAGCCTAACCTGGTGGTGCTTGATTCACAGGCTGCAGCCCAAATATCAGTGGCTAGTTAGGGGAAGATGATGCCCAAGCCCCTTTCTGCTGGCTGGATTGATTTCCTCATGTTGATGGGGGATCTGTCTGCGGCTCAGCTGCAGGGTAATGGGTCATTTCACTTGTCGCTGTGTGGAAGGAGTAAAAATCTCCACTGCAGTGCATTGCAAAGCCTCTGCTAGGGAAGGAGAACGTGGGGTGAGCCAGGGCCCTTTTTGGTCCTGAGCTAACATGAGGGTTGATTTCACTCACATTCTGCTGCATAAGTTGATCTGGGAGGCTCCAATCATCTGATCGGCTACTGGGTGATTGCTTTTGTCTTCTCCAGCCGTGTGTTGAAACAGCCCTTTCAACCCCCTCCTGCTCAGACAGCATTTCTCCAGACACCATAAATCTCCAGGTTTCCTCCTCCACAGTTTCTCTTGCAACTTTGGAATTTTTACAGATTTACAAAATAGTCTGCACAGAAAAGTGACCCATTATCTGCTACCATTCCCATGGGCTCTATCTTCATCTTCGCTGATATTTTACGCTGACCCGGGTTGGGTCAGTGATGGGAGTCAGCAACCCTCCTAGCACCCCTGAAGGGGTAGCTGGTGAAGTAATTTAAGGGAGATTTGGGCTAATGTCAGAGTTCCAAATAACATCCAAAATTAAATCAGAGTCCAAGGCAAAGTATTGCTCAAAGTTCCAATTTATTAAGAGAGTCATGTTGGCACATCTGGGAAAACCCGAATCTGAGCCTCCTGGGTTTTCCCCACCCAGTTGAGAGTTCATGATCTTGCCCCCCATCCACCCACAAGTCCATCACATGGTCCAATCTTCCGCTGCCATGCTGGCAGTTCCACCCATCCAGTTCTGGTCAGGTGCAGAGGTGTAGAGACAAAGGATGACCTTGGATTCTAGAAAGGAATTTTATTTTGACAACATCCAGTTCTGGTCAGGTGCAGAGGTGTAGAGACAAAGGATGACCTTGGATTCTAGAAAGGAATTTTATTTTGACAACATCACATTCTGCTCCTTACTATTCCCCCTCCCAATTCCCCACTAATGAAACAGCATAGTAGAATAGAATATTAGTGTGGCAGGCCAAAGATCCCAAAAGGAACTGGGTACAGGCCTGGCAGCAAAACTCATATCCGTAATTTTGAACAACTTTTTAAAAATAAATCACAGGGATGTGTAAATGAAGCTTGGTCCAGTTTGTTAAAGACAATCACATGGATTTGAGATTTCTGAACTGAATAAATTCAAGTTGACTGGATTTTGAAGGGGGGGGGATTTGTCCATGGTGCAAAAGCCCATCAAATTGTCAAATCTATTTTGAGGCATCCTATTTGATTCAATGCTCCAAAGTGATTCAATAATTCAATTCAGAATGTTGATCTGTAGGTTTTATTAAATCTCCATAAAATCTCCAACGGAATATGGGCACAGATGTAATAAACTAGATGCAGTTAATGCTTCCTCTGGCTTCAGCACAAAAAAATGTTATCTTAATTTGCTTTGGATTTCTTCATTAGTAATTGCATGAACATTTCCCCCCAAAGTTCCACAATAAGTTTCATTTGGTCTCCCCCCCCTCCCCTGTATTTATACATCCATTTGATATATGTAAACATCAGATTCAAAATTGTCAATAGAGGGAGATAAAGCCCTTAATACTTTATTAGGCAGAATGAGCCACTTCTAGGACTTTCTGAAAAGTGCCAAGACAAATCTTCTCACTTCCAAGCTCTAAGCAAAGTGATATGCTAGCTCGTGAAAGGCTAGACACTCAGAAAATAAGGACCAATTGGAATTCTGCAAAGAATTATATTGACCATGGAACAGAAAGGAACAGAGCATTGAAAGGCTATCAAAGTAATCTCCTTGCCCAGCTTACACCAAGTGTAATTAAGGAGGAGTCCCTTTCTCATGCTCCCCAATCCTTCCCAGGAAGTGGTGGGTTTCAAAAATTGTTCAAACCTACTCTGTGGGTGTGGCCTCCTTTGTGGGAGTGGCTTTCAGCCCATGTGACTGGATATGTAGATGCCGACCACACTTGTCAGAACCACCTTAAATTACCTCACACACAGCACTGGAATGCATAAGAATATGATGTAAACTTGTTTTTTAAAAGGCATCTTCAGTTTGCGTTAAAACAACTTCAACACACACAATGTTCTGATTGCACCACAAACGCAGTAGTCATCCTTACCTTTCACAGAGGCACTGAATAAATATGAGCATGATAGTGTAGAATAATCATATCCAAGGACCAGTGGTGGGTTTCAAAAAATTTTGGAACCTCTTCTGTAGGTGTGGCCTGCTTTCCGGGTCCACTGGTGGAACCTCTTCTAACCGGTTTGGTAGATTTGACGAACCGGTTCTACCGAATAAGTGCGAACTGGTAGGAACCCACCTCTGTTCCCAGGACTCAAGAATCTCTACTGTAATGGGCCTGTTTCCTCCCTTAACTGTCTTGCTGCCTCCTCTATGATCTTGTTAGGTATTCCATCACGTGGTAAGGTAGAGTGAATTCCTTATTCTTCATGCCTTCTTGTTCTACTATGATATCTGGAGTTAATGAGAATTCTCTGTGTATGTTGACTTTTGTAGACATATACATAGGATTTAGAGTCTAGTCAAAAGGAAATCCAATGTTTAAAAAAATGATCCTCATGCAACCTTGCCTTCTGTTATATCAATACATTGGAAACATAATTTGTATCACCTGTTCTTCCTTTAATTAAGATCTCACTCAAATCTTTCTCATTGATTCATGCCATTAACTTATTGATTTGTCTCTACTTTTGCTGAGATAGTACTTTTCACCAAGAGGCTGTGTCTGTTCCTTCCTTATGGACCAGCCACAAATATATTGCTGCTACTTGATGGGGAAAAGGTAATGATCATTATTCCCTACTTTCCCATTTTATTTGAAAAAAATAATATTATGCATTTTGTTAAAAAAAAAAAAAAAGACTGATATTCCCAAATTCAGTACATTCTGAATCCATCATCTCAATTTTGACAAGAGCCAGATTCTACCTCTGGGGAAGAAACTGCTTGACCATGATATTTTATATTCAGAAGGAACTTTCTCTGAATATGGAAGCTTCATTTAGCCAATGCAGTAATGATAATAATTAAAATTGTCAAGGGATTCTGAATACAATCCTGTTCTGTCCCCCCCCCCTTCACGGCTCTTAACAAATGCAGGCAGGCAACTTAAAAGGAAGTCTTTCTTTATCAGTTCTCAGTTCAAACTGGCTTTGAGCCCCAAAAAAACATAAATACAAGTCTCCGACAAGAATTCAAAACAAAAACTCTTACAAGCACTGCACTTCTTCAACAGTCTCCACAAATCAGGTTTACATGAAACACCAAAGCACTTATCCAAGTGTAACAAGCATAAATCACGATTAATAATCAAGCAATGTTGTACCCAACCAGGAACACACGAAGGAACGTTGACTCCAGCGACTAGGGCGTGGCAGCATCCGTCCTTTTATCTCCAAACTTGCCTCTAACCCGCCCCAGCTGCACAATGAATCTTGTATCCCGAAAAAACTCACAGCAGACATCTGCTGAGTCACAACACAATCCTACGTACCATAATCTTTAAAAAATAAAAGTGTTTGGGATTTATAAAATAAACTAAAAATAACTTTCTGCCATTATAATTTCAGGTAATTGTATATTACCTATTATTGGATAGTACATTAATAAATACAGTAAGATAACTGGAGAGGGGGAGGGGAAGAAAGAGGAGGTTATTTTATATCAATTGTTCAGGTTCTATAATTTCTTTGCCTGAAATTTTATCTGATGGCATGTAAGCAATTGTGCATTTCATGCAGTTGCTGAGATTTCAACGTTTTCCAAAAAAAACCCAAGCAATTTCTAGAACTGTTTTTTATTCTTATTTTTCTTTCTGCATTTGACATTGCCTTAATGTAGTTGCTCTTTGGATTTGAATTTATTTTGCGAGAATTAAAATTAAGAAATTAAAATTATTTGTTTCACCAAAATAAAGTGGCTTGCATTTTTAAATTTGTTTTGGAACAATAAGCCTATCTTTGTGCGTGCTGGATTGCACTGAGTATGCCTTCTCGTTGAAGGGATACATAACATGGATGAATCGGAAAGGATGTTAAAGATTATCTAGTCTAATTGTTCTACTAATTGCAGGAATCCATAAAATCATCCCCAACAGGGAGCCCAGGGGTGGGTTTCTCACCCCGTTCCAACTGGTTTGGTTGGAACGGGGCCGGCGGCGTCCTTGTGCATGTGCGCAGTGCACGCATGTGTACTAGCGCCTGTGCGATGCTCTAGCTGCTCCTGGAGGATCGCACAGGCGCTGTATGCGTTCTGCGCATGCGTGGAAGCGCAGAACTCGTCAAAACCGGGTAAGAAACGCGGGCGGGCGGGTGGATCCTTCGGCGTTCCTGGAAGTTACTTACTTCCGAGTTCGCCGACCAACCGGTTCGCGGGGACTGCCGCGAACCGCCTGAAACCCACCCCTGAGGGAGCCCCTCCTCCCTCTGACAACTTATACAGGACATTTTGAATATAATAAAAAGATGGAACTCCACGTTTGATCCCTCAATTATTTAATTAAAAACATTATTCCACCCTCTATGATTTTCTAAATAAACTCTTTTCTTTTTCTCAATCTTTTGGTTTCACCTTATCTTCTACAAATGGGTACAAAATGGGAACCAAAGGCTACTGCGTCATTTTAAGGGATGCATCCCCCATCCCTTAATGAAACGAAACAATTAAAAAAGTATTCATTCTTATTATAGAAGTTAACTTTCAGAGAGTTGTGTGCCATTTTTATTTGCATTCTCAGTTCACAGCATCTGCTTTAGGCAGTTAATTTTTTACAGTTCAGGAATATGTCTTTTGCCACCGACTGCCACCAAAAGCCAGATATCTACAAAGGATTTTTTTTTTAAACCTCTCCTGATTCCTAATCAGAAACTACTTTGGCAATTTAAATAAGAGGCCCCTGCCTGAGGCTGGTGAATACATGCCTGAGAAAGATCAACAATGTGGCCGGAACAAGGAAGCTGGGCTCTGTCTGTCTGAATCAGTAAGAGTCTTGAGGTTTGGAGCAGGTAGGATGAACACGGGATTGGCATAAGCAGGCAAAAAGAAAGATAGCGAGGGGAAAAAGCAGCAGTAACCAGATTAATTTGCTTTGCCAAAGATATATTTTTAAGAATAGGAAAAAATATGAAGTGCTTCATAAACGTCTTGCCGGGCCACTTGTGAATGTACAGCAGTGGTGGGTTTCAAAAATTGTTCGAACCTACTCTGTGGGTGTGGCCTCCTTTGTGGGAGTGGCTTGCCGGCCATGTGACCGGATATGAAGATGCCGACGACACTTGTCAGAGCCACCTTAAATTACCTCACACACAGCACTGGCATGCATAAGAATAGGATGTCAACTTGTTTTTTAAAAGGCATCTTTGGTTTGCGTTAAAACAACTTCAACACAACACGCAATGTTCTGATTGTACCACAAACGCAGTAGTCATCCTTACCTTTCACAGAGGCACTGAGTTTTATAAATATGAGCATGATAGTGTAGAATAATCATATCCAAGGACCAGTGGTGGGTTTCAAAAAATGTTGGAACCTCTTCTGTAGGTGTGGCCTGCTTTCCGGGTCCACTGGTGGAACCTCTTCTAACCGGTTCGGTAGATTTGACGAACCGGTTCTACCGAATAGGTGCGAACTGGCAGGAACCCACCTCTGATGTACAGCATATACCTGCTCACAAGCTGCCCAGCGTTACTTAATTAGGCAAGGAATTTGTGAAGCGCCTCATATCTTCATCAGATCAGAATATACATCACAGTCAAAGACCAATAGAATTAAAAAAAAAAAAACTTCAGAGAGTATTTCTATTTATTTATTTTTCAGCATCCAGTTGTGGTGAACTTACTTAATGTTAAATCTATTTGGGGATATTTTTTTTACACAATATTTTTTCTTTTCATTATTAGTGTTGAATGTTCATTTTTCTGTTTTCTCTTTTGTGTTTTATTTTTGTTGATAGAAGAAAATAAACTTTAACATGTTTATTTTCTTCTATCAACAAAAATAAAATACAAACGCAACAGTCTCTGGTTAAACGTTCTATATCTTGATCTATAATCAACCGATCATGCCTATTTATGGCTAACAAAGATATTTTATATATAAAATAAACCATATCTTGCTATTTGCCATAAATGTGTATGATCTTTTTATCAAATGTCTATCTAAAACTTCTTTCTCTTCCTTACTGCTGTAGCCTAACTTTGTTTCCATTTATACTACTTTAACAGGGCAATAAATTTATTTTTTAGAAGCAATATTTCTAGCTTTTGTATAAATGACATTCATCTCAAAAAACCTGAGAAGTGATTTATACCCGGCAAAAAGAGCATGAAAACATGCAAAATGGGGATGAAACCAGCTTAACTGCCGGGAAAGAGAACTGTGACTAACGGGGGGAAAAAAATCAAGCATGGAAGTTAAAGCTAACTTTGTATAGCTTTAAATAAGGCAATTCTCATTTGTGTGGAATGTGGCTTTCCACCTACTATGAAATATAAACTCTCTTGGGAGGTTCCATTGCAAACATTATTTAATTACATGAATATTCATAGATGTAGTGTAATATTCAATTATAAGTTTAAAAAAATGCTGGGGCTCTGCTTGGAACATTACCGTTCCATGAAAAGGGCTTGGGTTAGGGTTCAGTTCTGCTAGAACTGAACACAATTTCTGCAGGTATTCAAAATTCATCACATTTTCTACTTTTACCAGTAACAAAACAGAGTCATTTTGAAGACTGTATTAACATTTGCCATATGGGCATCTCACATATTGAGTGGGGCATCCCTTGGTTGTTTTGTTCTTCGATCTTAGAAAACTGTTGAACATTATTTATATTCCATGTAGTATATTCCTCATAATCCAGTACTTGTACTTGTACTTGTACTTGACGCCTCTTCACCCAACGTGGGTATAGGCGACTTCCATGGAAATTTGACGCCTACGGCGATCCATGGAAGCTGTTTCGGCTGGATATACCCAAGGGGACGCCAGTCCCAAGGGTCGATAGAGCCTGATTGGTGGGAATGGGGGGCACCATGTGAAGGCCGGGTTGTCGTTTGATAGTTGAGAGGCTTTGCAATAAGCGTTGCAATGTATATTTTGCGCATCAACTATCCTTGCCCGCCCCATAATCCAGTACTATGCATTCTTCTATTACCATTAAATAGTGGAGCATACAAAGGTGATATCTATGCAGATAAATTCCTTGTACAGTGTCCTTTAACGGGGAAAATATCATAAAAAAGACAAGCCACCCGCTGTTTAAGAGGGGAGTGCACACAGCTCCATTCAGTGCCCTGGTCTCATTTAACCACCTAACATTTGCTTGGTGGGAGTTGACATTTTTAACAGGTTATCCAGATATGGCTGTACTGGATTGCAGCCAAGTTATATTAGTGGAATGATTTTTTCCCCCCCTTATCAACGAATGACTTAATTTGCATTGGGTGCCCCAGGGAGACGATTTCCTTGCTCTCCTCTAACTGAACTTAGACTGTCATATATTTCTTCGGCAATCAATGCACACACTATTCAGATGCCTGGAGATAGCAGATATATTCTGCAGAGATTTCTTTATCTAGTACTGTGGCAGATTCTACATGGGGGCAGAGACGATGCAATTGAATACCAAGAGAATTTTTACTTTTCATCAAAGCTCTGATGTTTTTCAAGGCCTCTTGAAATCCCTCTGCCCACCCGATACCCATCCTCGTGAGGCTTGAAGTGCTAACTCTGAGCCCCACCTCCCAGCGAGATGATTTAAATGTCTAAAGGAGATCTCTGTTAAGTTGACTCGTCAGGGAGATATAATATCTCTTAACACTATACATTTAAAATAAATAAATGGTGAGACGGATAAGAGGGAGGAGGAAAGAAAGTGAGAGGGGAAAAAAATAACTGTGGATGTCTTAAATCTCCATATGTCCCAGAATCCAGCCTGTTCCAGTCAGATTGAGCCCTGCGTTTTTTTTTTAAATAAAAAAAAATCCAATACAAGTTAATCTGATCATCTGCACTTTGGTTTCCATGCTGTGTTTTCTTCACAGTTGCTACTTCTGGATGGAGCCTGTGACAGTGTGATAAGACACAAGAAATTTAGTCATCATTGCTGCTGTAAAGGAGCTCAGAGAAGGGATTATGATATTCCATAACCTTTACATTAGACACGGCCAGGGGCAGTTACTGTGGCAGTGACAGGCCTGAATGCCACAGTTATGCTTCCTCCATCTGCCTCCAACCACCCTCCCCCAATACACTCTCACCATTCCTTTCTTTTAATTTTTCTTATTTCATTTGGGCTTCTGTTCTTCCTCCCTTCTTATTGAACTAGAAATCGGCCCCTTCCATTTTACTGCAACTGTTGGGTTCAAAAGGCCAGCTGATGTGAAAATCAACACATCTGCAAGGTAAACGCTCAAATAATGCGTCTCTGCCACTGTGTTCTTATTGGGACGTGCAAACAGTATAAGCTGAACTAATCGACATAGCAAATAGACTGGATAGGGGAAGTCAAATGAGGGAGATGGGTTAAGGAAAGGACTAAGACAGAGGTGCTATTGCTTTCACTGTTTCACTGCTGAGAACCCAAAAGGACTCCCAAATTGTGCACCAGTTCTCTTCTATACAAAGCTGTTGTGGCCCAGCAGGAGCCGTTGGAGCTGCCACCAGACTCCAACAGTGAGGGGCCCGATGAGTCGGCTCTGGAGGATGTGGAGGACCCTGGACAGGGTTCCGACTCCGAGCAGGGCGCAGAGAGGCTGGTTGGCCACCAGGAGGTGCCTGAACCTTGGACCAGTGGGGAGGAGACAAGGGAGAGTGAGCCAGACGCCAGTAGTGAGTTGTTCCTGGATGCCCACCACCGAAGAGCTAATAGGCGTCAGGAACAGTTGCACAGTTACAGGAGGTAATTGCACTCAGCTGGTGGTCATTAGGCTCCTCTTCAGACTATAAAAGGACTGCTTGTGCACACGCCCCTCTTGCAGAAGTCAACGCAGGAACTAATGTCAGAGAACATTATTGTGAGCTTGGCAGGCTGGATTGCTGCCATGGCTTATCTGTGCTGGATTGCTGCCCAAGCTTGTCTGTGCCGGTTTGCTGCCAAGGACCTGTCTGTCTGTTAATTAAATGCCGTAACTTATCTTTGGTTCGGAGTGTGTGTTGGTGTGGAACGAGGGGGGTCAGAACACAAAGCCAAACACAGAGCATCTCCAAAGCCAGGGAACTCCCAAGTCCGCAACCACTTGGTCTTGTTCTTGGTCTCACAGGTTCCAGGTACTGGGAAGAAACTTTGATAGCATCGCTTAATGAGGCTAGGATGGAAATATATAACTACTTAGCTTGATGCATATTGATGATACCTGACCTCATTCTGATGGTGGGCTTCACCCATTAAACATGTAGGATTCTAACAATTATTGCATTGATATTTTAAAATGGTGAAAGGAACTTTAAAATGTGAGAGGAAGACACAATCAGCAGGATCATTTCCATTCTTAAACATTTTATGCAGCAAAGAAATTGGAATGCACTTTATCCTACTGCATTTATTGGTGGGAATGAAAATTATTCTTGATATATTCCTTTCAACATGATTATCTCACCCTTGCTATCACATTTACTGAAAAGCGACTTGGAGAAAGGAATGGTGAGATTTTATACTATATATTTTCATTTAAAACCTGGAGTCAAATTAGTTCTCCTTTCCTTTACAAAGCAGTTTCATGTGGAGGCAGTGTAAAGGAGAAAACCAAATGAAGGCAGTCCTTCTTTCCTTTCTGTTTCCCATTATTATTCAAATTATTCCCAGCATAATTTCCTATTCCACCTCATTAGGTCCCAACAACTCTTGCCATCTAATGGAACATCTAGAGGTTGTATTATTTTAAGATGTTTAAAATAACTTGTTTCGCAGGTTGGAAAGCCGATTACTTCTTAACCAAACAAATTGTGATCTCAGAATAAAATAGGTCCTTATAAAAAAGTATACATCATAAACGCTTCTTAATTTGCAACTTTAAGAAATATTTATTGATTGCATTCACTAATGTGACCTTTCCATCCCTGACTTCAAGGTTTTTCAATTCATTGCAACTTTCTGAATGGAACAGAGAAGACAATAATTTTGGCTAATTGTCTCTGGTAGTTCCTCATGACAACATCCCAAAGCTTTCCTAGTAGATTATAGAAAATTTCAAGTGGAAAGAGTAGTAGTTTAGATTTTTCAACCTCTGTTTATAAACATCTTTTAGGAATTGGTTATTTATTTAACATCTGTTCTGATATTCAAGCATACCTGATATCTAACCTGGGTCTGTCTCTCTCTTTCATCTTTCTATCTACTTATCTACCTATTTACCTACCTGCCTATTTTGCCTACCTGTTGTGGCCCAGCAGGAGCCGTTGGAACTGCCACCAGACTTCGACAGCGAGGGGCCCTCTGAGTCGGCTCTGGAGGATGTGGAGGACCCTGGGCAGGGTTCTGACTCTGAGCAGGGCGCAGAGAGGCTGGTTGGCCACCAGGAGGCGCCTGAGCCTTGGACCAGTGGAGAGGAGACAAGGGAGTGTGATCCTGATGTCAGCAGTGAGTTGTTCCTGGATGCCCAGCACCGAAGAGCTAATAGGCGTCAGAAACAGTTTCGCAAGTACAGGAGGTAATTGCACTCAGCTGGTGGTCATTAGGCTCCTCTCCACACTATAAAAGGACTGCTTGTGCACACGGCCCTTTTGCAGAAGTCAACGCAGGAACTAATGTTGGAGAACATTATTGTGAGCTTGGCAGGCTGGATTTCTGCCACTGCTGTTCTGTGCTGGATTGCTGCCCAAGCTTGTTTGCTTGTTTGGTGTGGGACGAGGGGGGTCAGAACACCTATTTTACCTACTTACCTATTTTACGTATTTATTTTTCCTTTGGGGAGCACCAAAATTATCTAGAGTTGGTTGATATTATCAATTTAATTTTGGCCAAATTTCTGTTTGAATAATCAGGCCTGTAGCTAAGAGGTAAAATTGCAGGACAATTCTTGGCCAACTAAATTCTTTCCCCAAAATTCCATATGAACTTTAAAAACCAGATAATAAAAAAAAACATGCTTTCTTTTTGTAATCAGTTCAAAAACTCAGCTTGAAGGAGTAAACTGATTAAATCAATTTTCTGATTTGGGTCAAACAATCAAATCATCTATCCAAATCAAATCCGAGTCAACCTATAAAGCCATCTATAACTTGCATGTGTGTTTCATAAATGTCCATGACTTGAATATACAGTTTTGTACATATATTTCTTAGCCTGTACATTATTTGAAATTTTCTATAGGAAAATGTGCTTGTTTCTCTAAGATATAAATGTGCATATTTTAAAGTTGCAAACTGTGTTGCAACATTCTGAAAGCTCTGGACTTTAATGCATGTGTGCATTTTGAGTTTCTGATCTGTTCAGAATCAGTAAAATTGTCTGTAAGTTCTGATGGACCAAATTTTGCATCCAACTTTGTGTGTTTGTGCGTGTGTGTTGTGCATGGACATGCACATGTACATCCCTTTTAGTTGATTCCTGGAAATTATCTATGTCCAGAGTTTTCTTGGCAAAAATTTTAGAACTGGTTTGTTGTTACCTTCTATCTAGAGCTGAGAAAGCATAACAACTGGCTTTCAGCCTAAGATAGGACTAGAACTCATGGTCTCTCAGTTTCTAAGCTGTGCTTTAAACTGCTACCCCAAAACTACTACGCCAGGGACTTTTCCTCAAGTCCCTGACTTCAGTCTTGCTTGTATATCAGGAACCTTGAGAAGTGCTCTGACACATTCTGCTACAGAGAAGTTTGTTTGTTTGTTTGTTTGTTTGTTTGTTTATTTGTCTTGTATGCCGCCCACTCCCGAAGGACTCCGGGCGGCTCACAATAGACAAGGGAAGGGGAAATAAATAGTCAAAAACAACACTTTAAAAAAAATGCAACATTCACAGTTTCCGTGGGGCTGGATGTTTCACAAGCCCCCCGGCCTGCTGGAGCAGCCAGGACTTGGTGGCTTTGCGGAAGGCCGTGAGGGTAGTAAGGGTCCGGATCTCCACAGGGAGGTCATTCCAGAGGGCTGGAGCTGCAACAGAAAAGGCTCTCCCCCAGGGAGTCGCCAGCCAACATTGGCTGGCGGATGGAATCCGGAGGAGATTTAACCTGTGAGATCTAATCAGTCTATGGGAGGTAATCGGCAGGAGGCGGTCTCTCAGGTACCCAGGTCCGATGCCATGTAGGGCTTTATAGGTAGCGACCAGCACCTTGAAGTGGATCCGGACACTAATGGGTAGCCAGTGCAGCTCGCGGAGGATAGGTGTGAAGTTCTCTGAGAATGGACTCCAGCTTCAATCCAAAAGTTCAGAAAACTAAATATCTGGTCCCAGGTACTGACTTAGATTGGATCCTGCAACATTATCTTGGGACACATATATTTGCCAAGTGTTCTTTACTCTAAAATGGTTCTTTATCAAATCCTGAATAGACATCAGTACTTTTTAAAAGATGTATATACTGTGTACTAGCACTTATTTCTATATTTTTCAAAAAAATTCTTTGATGATGCAGGGTGAATATATTGGGATTCTTTATTTTCCACTCTGCTTTATTTTATACCTTATTTTCTCTTTCTTAACATTTTTGGCTAGTTTCAGATGCCATTGTGAATGGTTCTGTAATATATCAAAAAGTAATAGAAAATGATCAGTGTCTCTGATGTCCTAAATGTTATGCATTGTGCACATCAATGATCTAGTTTGTTCTTCTGCATCAGAGAATAATTTCTTACAAACCAAGCTATTCTTTTTTTTAAAAAAAAGTATTTGGTATTCCTTGCCCAAAAAGAAATAATTTCATCAAATTGGTAAGTTACTCTGTCAAAGGTCAAGGTTGGAGTCAATTTCCTGTTTTTCTTAGCAGTAAGAGCAATATAAAAAAAGCTCTCAAACTTTTAAGGCAACACCAGCGGGATTTCAAGAGGCAATTGAGGCTGGAACAAAAGCAAACTCTTTTGCTTCCGGGTATCAGGAAGGACTTTAATGGTATCATGACATTGATCCATAAATTCAAGGTCACAGTTATATCAGTTTTAATGAATTCCAAATAGATATATGATTGCATGGCCTATTAGCACACTGTAGGCAGAGAGCAGCGCATAAAATAAATGGTTTTTCAAACCCTTGTTTATTGCAAGCCATATGAAATGTTTGTGCTAAATTCCAGCAAATAACTATTAATTTTATGCAACATATATTCACATGGACTAACCACATGTTTTCATTTCATATTTAAAATTCCTCACACTCAAATAGCATTTACAAGCTTCTCTAATCTGAAGTTCAAACTCTTGCAAAGCAACTTCCTGAATTTTCAAAGATGTCTAGTCAACCAGACTTAGTAAAATATTGATAAGGGTGCAAGTTGGAAATGATTTTCTGTCTTTGTTGGTTTTCTCTGTCTGTCGTCAGTTCATATTTCTCTCTGATTTGCACACATTCAGAGTCAAAGGAAATTAGGCCAGAGCTGTCTTAGTGAAGCCCATCGTGATTGAGATGTCCAGAGCTACAAGGATTTGCCGTTAGAAATATCACTTCCCTCCTCTGTCCACTATTAATATTTTATCACCGTAGGAGACAACCACACAGTTTACAAGTACATTGTTTTAGATGGCCTTATTTCCAGTATATTACAATAGACACAATTTGGTTTAATATTTCACCTCTTCCAGAGGTGGGTTCCTACCAGTTCGCATCAATTCGGTAGAACCGGTTCATCAAATCTACCGAACCGGTTAGAAGAGGTTCCACCAGTGGACCCGGAAAGCAGGCCACACCTACAGAAGAGGTTCCAAAAATTTTTGAAACCCACCACTGGTCCTTGTATATGATTATTCTACACTATCATGCTCATGTTTATAAAACTCAGTGCCTCTGTGAAAGGTAAGGATGACTACTGCGTTTGTGGTGCAATCAGAACATTGTGTGTGTTGCAGTTGTTTTAACGCAAACCAAAGATGCCTTTTAAAAAACAAGTTTACATCATATTCTTATGCAGGCCAGTGCTGTGTGTGAGGTAATTTAAGGTGGTTCTGACAAGTGTCGTCGGCATCTTCATATCCGGTCACATGGGCGGCAAGCCACTCCCATCCGGTCACATGGGCGGCAAGCCACTCCCACAAAGGAGGCCACACCCACAGAGTAGGTTCGAATAATTTTTGAAACCCACCACTGACCTCTTCTCTCCCTGCGTAATTATCCTTAAATAACTTAATCAATTAACATGGATTGAATAGATGCAGCCATGGACACTTCAGCTTCTTATTGGATGCATTTTTGAGATATTTTTTTTAAAGAAATATGAACATTTACATTTATAAATGTAATTTTTGCTACCAAAATGGAACTGAGCCATATTTTATAAGTGAGTTAATAGTGAATGCTATTATGATAGCATTGAGGACTTGGAGAGACCATCTGTCCAGGTGGTCCTTGACTTAACAATCACAACTTGTATTGTTGTGTAAGCTGCTTTTTAAGTGAACCATGCCCAATTTTATGATCTTTTTGCCACAGTTGTTAAGTGAATCATGTGGTTATTAAGCAAATCCGTCTTCCCGTATTGGCGTTGCTTGTCAGAAGCCAGCTGGGAAAGTTGCAAATGGGGGTCATATGACCTGGGACACTACAACCCTTGTAAATACATGCTGGTTGCCAACACCTGGATTTTGACCATAGGACCATGAGAATGGTGCGACTGTTATAACTGCGAGAACAGATTGCAAGTCACCTTTTTCAGCGCTATTGTAATTTTGAAATGAATGGTAATAAGTCAAGGACTACCTGTAGTCCCTAGAAATCTAAAAGACTTATATGTATGGAGAAATGCAATCTTCTCTTAAAAGAAGCAGGTTAGATGTCTGATATAATAATTTACCCAATAGTAATACTTTTATATTTGCTACAAAGAGATGAATGAAAACATCTCACCCAAAGTGGGGGGATAGAAAAACGTATTTCCTATCTCATTGATCTAAATGGCTCAGAGACACCTCCCAGAGAAAGATGCATCCTTTGTCAATTGTAAGTCACACTGTAGTTGCCAGCGTTCCACGTATTATGTAGAATTAAATCAGAGTCCAAGGCAAAACGATCCTTAAAGTTCCAATTTAATAAAGCAGACATCTTAGCACATCTGTGTTAATCCCAATTCTGGAAATGACATCAGAATTCCACCCAGTTAAAAGTTCATGATCTTGTCCCCACACCCACAATCCATCACATGGTCCAATCTTCTTCTTCCACGCTGGCGTCTCCACCCAGCTGCTTCCGGTCACGTGTAAAAGTCCGGAGACAAAAGATGACCTTGATCTTCTAGGAAAGAATGACAACAATACATTCCACAATCCTACTCCTGTCTATTCCCCCCTCCCATCAACCATACTAATGAAACAGCATAATGAAATAAGAGAAAGTGTGGCCTTGCCAAAATTCTAAAAGGAATATAACTGCAGGGCCTGATAGTAATTACTCAATTATTTCCCCCAGAACACCAGGGGTGTTATAAATTTAAATCCATCTTCTGTACATTTCTAGATTTTGGTTATTTACTTTATTTTGTTTTAATAATGTTAACAGCAGTACCAACGCAGGGTGTTGGACCTGATTTTGAGAGTGCTCCATTTAGGCTATGGAGCCCAACCTCCTTGAACTTAGAAATTCAATTAAAGCATCCTAGATGTCTGCCTAGCTTTAGCTGTATTATAAAAACAACCCTAACAACCTATCTATTGTTTCAGCCACCTTAAATCCAATCCCTATCCAATGCCTATCTTTAATCCAAATTTTACTAAAAGAGCATTGCCTCAACAACCTTCCTGAATATGAATAAAACTAACTGCAGGAAGGAGACTATTCCAAAGTTAGTGGAATGGCTTCTGGGCCCCCACCTCCATGGAGATCTTGGAGGGGGGAGGAATCCACAAGATGTCCTTCCATCAAGTACAAATTCAAAAGGCAGATTTCACCTTGAGGAAGAGCAGTGGTGGGATTCAAATAATTTAACAACTGGTTCTCTGCCCTAATGACCATCTGGGTAGGTGGGGCTTGGTGGTCATGTGAATGGGTGGGCGTGGCCAACTCAATGTCACTCGGGTCGATGGATGCTTCACCTTAGCTGTAATAAGAGTTAACCGGAGAGGCAGTTTCTGTAAGCAGGTCAATAAAGATTAGGCTAGAAACAACACTAGAATGTTTCCTTCCTGCCTTCCTTACAGGATTAGCCCTGTAAAGTGGAAAAAAACAAAAGGAGATTTCTTCCAACAATTGGTTCTCTGAGCTACTTAGAAAGTTACCAGCTGGGTTCTCTTGAATAGGTGCGAACTGGCTGAATCCCACCACTGAGGAGGAGGTTCTGATTGTAACAAGGATGTGTGTTTTGTATGTAATACCAGCATCCTGAAATGAACCTAGAAGCCCACTGACAGCAATGCACCTCCTACAAAACTAGTGCTTTACTGTGGTATTGTCTCTTGTTCATGAACAAGCAGGGAGATGCATTTTGATCAGCTTCTACTTCCAAATCATCCTTCAAGTATTTCCATATAGAGTGAATCCAAATGCTAGATGATAAAACTGTGAATTACTATTGTGAAAGTGTAATGGAATGTATTAGTGGCCTTGAGGAAAGAGAAGGAGAGATGCTACCTAGGAAATAATCAGATAGAGGGATGGGAGTGACTTAATGGTCACAGGAATAAACTGCAAGAAATAAACCCATCTTGCAAGATTCTGTTTATATAGCCTTACAATTAGTTAGAATTAGTTCCTCTAGTTCCTGTTTTCTCTGTGGTTTACCTGGGAGGGCTGACGTCAATCTTGCAAGCATGAAAATACAAACTTCCTGCCTGGCATTTTTAGCTGCCTAATTCATTCGCTACACCAAGAACCATGGCAGTGCAACTGTTAGATTGCAGTATTGTAGGCTAACTCTGCCCACTGCCAGGAATTTGATTGCGTGACCCAACAAATGCGCGAACGTCAAAAGCGCGCCGACAACAGCGCGCCGACAGAAGCGCAATTTAAGTTAAGGTAAGGTTTAGGGTTAGGTTTAGGGTTAGGGTTAGGTTTAGGGTTAGGTTTAGGGTTAGGTTTAGGGTTAGGTTTAGGGTTAGGGTTAGGGTTAGGGTTACAGTGCTCTTCTGTCGGCGTGCTGTTGTCGGCACGCTTCAGCGCTCATTCGTCGGCGTGGTTTTGTCGGCGCGGTTTTGTCACCGCGGTTTAGTCACCGCAGTTTAGTCAGGCACGCTTTTGTCATTCGCGCATTTGTGGTGGAACCATTCGATTGTGACCAGCTCAAGGTTGACTCAGCCTTCCAGCCTTCTGAAGTCAATAAAATGAGGATCCAGATAGGTTGAGGCCAACACGCTGACTCTGTAAACCGTTCAGACTGCTGAAAATCAATACAGAGCAGTATATAAATCTAAGCGTTCTTCCTATTACCATTAGGCAGGTCCTTTCTGAGTTTCCTTTTTGGTAACCGTTAAGCTATTGTAAGCTCCTTATCCAGTCTTCTTGTCTGATGGTTTCCTTGGCAGCATTTCTCTTTCTCTTTCCACCAAGACCACTAATGTATTTCATTCAGTGGTGGGATTCAAATAATTTAACAACCGGTTCTCTGACCTAATGACCAGCTGGGTAGGTGGGGCTTAGTGGTCATGTGACCGTGTGGGCCTGGCTAACTCAACTCAGGTTGATGGGCGCTTTGCCTTAGCTGTTACAATGTAATAAGGGTTAACTGAAGAGGTAGTTTCTGTAAGCAGGGAAATAAAATCAGGCTAGAAACAACACCAGAATGTTTCTTTCCTGCCTTCCTTACAGGATTAGCCCTGTAAAGGTATTATTCAGCAGGTTCTGACCAGTTCTGGAGAAGCGGTAGCAAAAATTTTGAGTAGTTTGGAGAACCGGAAAATACCACCTCCGACTGACTCTGCCCCCATCTACGTATTCTCTGCCTCCCAAGTCACAGCTGATTTTGCAGTAACCTTCCCTGGAGTGGGGAGGGAATGGAGATTTTACAGCATTCTTCCCCTGTGATGCCTACCAAGCCACGCGCACCAAGCCAGGCCCACAGAACCGGTAATAAAAAAGTTTAAATCCTACCACTGCTGTGTGTGCATCTAGTCGTCACTTATAAAGCCCTTCATGGTATTGGACCTGGGTACTTGAGAGACCGCCTGCTGCCAATTACCTCCTCTCGACCGATTAGATCCCACAGATTAGGCCTCCTCCGAATTCCATCCGCCGGCCAGTGTCGACTGGCGACTACTCGGAGGAGAGCCTTCTCTGTGGCCGCTCCGACCCTCTGGAACGAACTCCCCGTGGAAATTCAAACCCTCACCACCCTCCAGACCTTCCGCAAAGCCCTTAAAACCTGGCTATTCCGACAGGCCTGGGGCTAAAAAGCTTCTACCCCCTTCTCGAATGGTATGACTGTTGTGTGTTTTAAATTATGTATTGTTGCGCGTTTTTTTAATTTTTTGTCTGTATCCCCCTCCCTTAGTTGAGTTGTGAGCTGCCCTGAGTCCCCTTCGGGGGGAAAAGGGCGGCATATAAATAAAATAAACATTCAACATTCATTCAACATGTGTGTGTGTGAGTGTGCTTATGTACGCGTGTGGGTGTGCATATAGAAGGGTTGATTTGTGACGATTTGTACTCATTTTCTGACATAGATGCATTTTGGGAAACCGACCTGATGTGGCTTACCTGCGTAGAGACCAGATCAAAAGCAGAGATGGATACACCTTTCCACATAATAAGTTTTGGTAAGAGGTGGTATTTAGCATCAGCATTTGTTGTCTCTATTATTGATACAGGTAACTAAGAAGCTCTTCAGAAAGGTTTCTATGCATTTCCATAATAGCTGCTTTATGCCTGATCGTTACTTGCTTTATTTTTCATTCCTATTTTATGGCAACATGCTTAAGCCCCATCAGTATTCAAGTTAGCACTCTAAAATGAAACTATAAATTTCAATTTAGAAGAAATAAGCCCTTATTCGGGCTCATAAGTTTTAAATAACACATTACCATGGGCTACATTAAGTTTGCATTTCTAATGTTATTTTATGCATTTGACAATAGATGTTCCACTCCGCACAGTAGCAAGGAGCAAATGCATGTGAAATGTAAGAACTGCTTAAAATGTAGGAATTTATTAGAGCTGTCAGTCAGCAATGACAAGAGAGCTAAATTATTTCTGCAGATTTTTAGTAGATTTTTTTTTCTCCCTATCTTGCTCTAAAGTTTCAGAAATATGCATAAATTGGTGATGGTTTAAATATGTATTCCCATTTTGATGAAATTCTATCTGCTTTTGTAAAGAGAAAGAGAAAGAAATAAAAAAAAACATTTTGAGAAGATGTCATTATGAAGATTACAGTGGATTTATTGGTTTCAGTAGGCATTTCTCAATGGGTTGCTGGGTATGGAATAGTCTTGTCAGAGAAAACTAAATGGATGACATACAATTCTTGTTCTTTATATCATGAACCTGTAAAGACAGAATGGTGTTACCTAAGTTTATCTAGCACCAACTTTTAGGGAATATCTGAAGTAGGGTTATGGTGCCAGGCAAGACATAGTCAAATGATATCAAATGATGAAATGAGATATACATCTGATCAGCTATTGTTTTACTATAATTAGTAAATAAGGTCAAGAATGCCTTTGGAGAAGTGCTTGTCTGCTTAAAATATCACACTGCTATTTCAGAGCAAAATGGGGGGAGGAGAGTATCTGTTCTGACCTCCCCTCCTCCGTCCAGGAACGAAAGCCGACACAAACGTAAATGAGAATGTTTTTTAATAAGTCCAGACTCTTGTTGGCTGAAAGCCAAATCAACAAAGAGATAAGCACTTTGGCAGCAAGTCCTACAAACCTTGGCAGCAATGCAAACCAACTCTCGCAGCAATCCAGCCTGCCAAGTTTGTTTCTCGTTTGTCCCTAACGTTGACTTCTGCAAGAAGGGCATGGTACAAGCAGTCTCTTTTATAATCGGGAAAGGATCTTAATGAGCATCAGCTGAGCGTAATTACCTCTTGTAATTACGTAGTTGTTCTTGATGACAAGTAGCCCTTCGACAGTGTGCATCCTGGAACAACTCACAGGTGGTTTCTGGATCATTCTCCCTTGTCTCCTCCCCACTGATCCAAGGCTCGGGTGCCACCTGGTGGCCAACCAGCCTCTCTGAGCCCTGCTCGGAGTCAGAACCCTGTCCAGGGTCCTCCACATCCTCCAGGGCCGACTCATAAGACCCCTCACTGTCGGAGTCTGGTGGCAGGTCCAACGGCTCCTGCCGGGCCACAACAGTACCCTTTTCCTAATCCTGCAAGAAAACAACACAATACAAGTATTCCTCAGCCTATGAGCCCAAAATTTCGGTTGCTCAGTGAGACATTTGTTAAGTGAATTTTGCCCCATTTGACAACCTTTCTTGTTAAGTGAATCGTTGCAGTTGTTAAGTTAGTAACATGGTTGTTAAGTGAAAATGCCTTCTCCGTTGACATTGCTTATCAGAAAGTTGAAAAAGGTGGTCACATGACCCCAGGACACTGCAACCCATCATAAACATGAGTCAATCACCAAGCATCCAAATTTTGATCACACGACCATAGTGTGGCTGCAGCAGTTGTAAGTGTGGAAAATGGTCATAAGTAACTTTTGTCAGTGCCGTTATAACTTTGAACAGTCCCTAAATGAACTGTTGTAAGTTGAAGGTCACCTGTACTAATGCCATCGTTACCTTATACATAACTAATTCCATTGGTTTGGTTTGGTTTGGTTTGGTTTGGTTTATTGGATTTAAACACATATTACAAAAGTTTAAAAAAAATTAAATAGAATATCCAAAAAACAAACCCAATTAAGATTGACAATAACATTTAAAAAAATATTCAATTAAAATTAACAATAATCAATAATTTATTTTGTTTTGTTCAGGCCAGGCTGGTTTGTTAGAAAAGCCAACTTTTTAGGGCGCGTCGGAAGGACCGGAGGTCGGGGATTATACGAAGCTCCGGGGGCAGCTCATTCCAGAGGGAATTGGTTCTCCTTCTAACCCTTTACAAATCAGGCCCATGTCATGGATCCAAATAGCATACCTGTAGCAAACAAAACTCTGATTTTGGCAAATTCCTCAAAGGTAAATTCCTCAAAGGCAAAGAAATGGTTTATTGGATATGTCATATTGGCACAGGCTGGTGAAAACTGACTCTGGATATTCCCACAGATTTCATCTAATTCAAAGTGAAAGTTTGTCACTTTCTCAAAACAATCAATCACAAGATCCAATCAGTATATTGCCCAATTGCTAGGTGACTCCCGTCCCCTCCTTCTGAGCACCTGCAGGAACATCCTTGGCTCCCATGAGAAAACATTTCGTTTTGGCTACAACACCCCAACTATCTCTATTACCAAGCCCTCTTAGCAATAGCAATAGCAGTTAGACTTATATACCGCTTCATAGGGCTTTCAGCGCTCTCTAAGTGGTTTACAGAGTCAGCATATTGCCCCCAACAACAATCCAGGTCCTCATTTTACCCACCTCGGAAGGATGGAAGGCTGAGTCAACCCTGAGCCGGTGAGATTTGAACAGCCGAACTGCAGTCAGCTGAAGTAGCCTGCAGTGCTGCATTTAACCACTGCGCCACCTCGGCTTTTCTCTGGGGTGTCAGCACTGAAGTCCTAAAATGGCCTCAGTCAGGCCAGCTCAGGGCTGACAGGTGCCCCCCCCTCCCTTAATTGAAAAGAAGTTCCTGGAAGAATGCAAGAAAGAAGACAAAAAGATGATTAAACACAAGCTAACCTCCTCTTCCTCCCTTGGAGCCCTCTGGGGCTTATGGGTATTTGCCATGGAACTGCTTAACTAATCTATCTGCCTTCATATCCCAGCTCTTAAACCGGGTAGCTTCAGAAAGTGGGTATCCCTTCCACTGTACTAGGTATTGTAATAGACCTCTATGCAATCTAGAATCCAAGATTCTTTTTACCTCATAATGTGTCTCCCCCCCACCACCACTATTGGCTTTGGGGCTGCTCGATCTACTGGCCTGATTTGGGAGCCTACCACGAGCTTTAACAAGCTGCTGTGAAAGACTAGATGTACTTTCCCTAGCAAGTGGGAGAGTTTAAGCTGTACGGCAACAGCAGAGGTGGGTTCCTACCAGTTCGCACCTATTCGGTAGAACCGGTTCGTCAAATCTACCGAACTGGTTAGAAGAGGTTCCACCAGTGGACCCGGAAAGCAGGCCACACCTACAGAAGAGGTTCCAAACTTTTTTGAAACCCACCACTGGTCCTTGGATATGATTATTCTACACTATCATGCCATTGGACAGCTAACAACAAAAAACAAAACTAAAGCAGGTGACTGGTAGTCAAGGTTTAAAAAATAAAATAGAATTGTGTCCTGCGGTCTAATTCAATCTTACCCCTAGCTGAGGAATACAGCCACATCTTCAAGGACTTATGAAAGGCCAACAGGGCTGGACCAAACAGATCTCCAGGTGTTCTGACCCCCCTCATTCCACACCAAAGCACACTCCAAGCCAAAGATACTTTACACAATTTATTAACAGACAGACAGGTCTTTGGCAGCAAACCGGCACAGAGAAGCTTGGGCAGCAATCCAGCACAGATAAGCCCTGGCAACAATCCAGCCTGCCAAGCTCACAATACTGTTCTCCAACATTTGTTCCTGTGTTGACTTCTGCAAGAGGGACGTGTGCACAAGCAGTCCTTTTATAGTCTGGAGAGGAGTCTAATGACCACCAGCTGAGTGCAATTACCTCCTGTACTTGCGCAACTATTCCTGACGCCTATTAGCTCTTCGGTGGCGGGCATCCAGGAACAACTCATTACTGGCATCCAGATCACTCTCCCTTGTCTCCTCCCCACTGGTCCAAGGCTCAGGCACCTCCTGGTCGTCAACCAGCCTCTCTGCGCCCTGCTCGGAGTCAGAACCCTGTCCAGGGTCCTCCACATCCTCCAGAGCCGATTCATAGGGCCTCTCACTGTTGGAGTCTGGTGGCAGCTCCAATGCCTCCTGCTAGGCCACAACCCCCAGGTATCACAGGAGAGATACTAGAACAAATATATCTATGTAGATTGTAAGAGACTAGAGATAGTATTTGTCAGCAAGTCAGTTTGGGGAATCTTGTGAATTTTGGAATTGTATACTGATTAATAATAATTGTAATTCTAATTCAATCAAATCAAAGTGGGATGTGATGCTATTAAATATTATGCAATGCAAATCAACAGCATCCTGATTCAGATGAAGTTTATACAGAACCGAGCTTGATTTTACACCACATAGTAAGAGTAATGTGGTATATTTGTTTAGAATATGCTTATAATTAAGCTCAGGATGACATAGTATAGAAACAGCAATTTACACTATAGGATGTTACAGTCAACTGTAAAGAAACAATATAAATCAATAACCTTTAAATTAAAAGGCACATCTGCAATTTCTGATTGAGGGTGGAGATCAGTTTAAACTAAATGGCACAAAAAGGAATATAAATACGGACGGAATCTCAGATTGATTAAATCATTTCAAATTCTCAGTATTCATATTCTTTGAAATTTGGGGCATTCACTCATAGTCATATATGTACTTCTTCTGATAATAACAATGAATAATATTAATATAACCTAAATAAGTTCCAGAAATATTACTGTCATTCTTATTTTATTGCATTGTCTGCTTTCATTCTCTTATGCCTCTCTACATTATTAACAGCATCAAGATAGCAATGGCAGATCTGCTTCTTCCTCACACAGTAGACAACATTCTGTATGGAAACTAATCTAAAAATAATCCCAAAGCACGCACATAAAATTCAATTACAGAACAAAAAGCCATTCGGTATGAAATTACAATGACTTTATTCAGAGTTTTCTTGCCATGAGTTGTTACAGAAATTTTATTTTTGCCAGTATTTTGCCAGTAAACTTTGGAAAAGCTGAAACAGTCAACGGCATTGCTAATGGTCTATATTTAAAACATCTCACTCTTATAGAGCCGAGGTGGTGCAGTGGTTAAATGCAGCACTGCAGGCTACTTCAGCTGACTGCAGTTCTGCAGTTCGGCGGTTCAAATCTCACCGGCTCAGGGTTGACTCAGCCTTCCATCCTTCCGAGGTGGGTAAAATGAGGACCCGGATTGTTGTTGGGGGCAATATGCTGACTCTGTAAACCGCTTAGAGAGGGCTGAAAGCCCTATGAAGCGGTATATAAGTCTAACTGCTATTGCTATTATAGTTTAAAAAGTCAAGCTAAT